>NC_048299.1:85071876-85129565 GCF_013100865.1 Trachemys scripta elegans
CGGGGAGGGGGTGGAGCAGAGGTGAGCTGGGGTGGGGAGCTGACACACGGCTCCCCGGGGCGAGAGGGTGGGGAGCTGATGCGGGCGGGGCACCTCAGGGCGGGGGGGGAGCTACCATGGGGGAGGCGCCTCAGGGCGGAGCAGAGGTGAGCTAGGGTGGAGAGCTGCTGCACGGCTCCCTGGGCTGGGGGGGAGCTGCCACGGGGGGTGCCTCAGGGCAGAGGGGGTGTGGGGAGCTGCCGCAGGGCTCGGGGAGGGGGCAGAGCAGAGGTGAGCTGGGGTGGGGAGCTGCCGCACGGCTCCCCGGGCCGGGGGGGGGGGGGCTGCCGCGGGGGGGGGGCCCTAGGGGGGGGGGGGGGCGAGGAGCTGCCGCAGGGCTCAGGGAGGGGGAGAAGGGCGCAAGGTGGAAGTTTCGCCTAGGGCGCAAAACATCCTTGCACCGGCCCTGCGGGGGAAACCAGGACTGGGGTTGGTGTTGGGGTCACAGGCCAGGGAAACAAGGCCAGTGAAAGCCAGGGTGAAAATGGCAGGCTGCAGTTACACCAATACTCAGGGTGTGGCTTGAATCCTGAAAAGATGTTTGTGAGCGGCCCCGGTGGGAGCTACTTCAGCAAACCATTGTAAGGCACCCAAGGTTGTGGGGCAGGAATGACACAGCCTCCCACTGGTCTGAATTGTACTCCAGAATGTCACAAATGTGTATCTAGCTCACACTGGAGGAACTTAGTACTGAAACATTCTTTTGTAAATTAGATGGCTTAGTCCAGAGGGGTCACCATTTGCATCGATGACAAATACAGGAAAGCAGTCACTAGTGTGGGTTGAAAGCCAATTGCACATGAGATGAAGAACCAAACTACATTCACTGAAGTCAATGAACAAACATTTTCATTTGCTGGAGGTCCCAGCAGTCAGAGAGTAAGGAATTAATTGCATGTTTTCATCAACTAATCCTTTAGGCTCTCGGGATAATAGCACAGATTCGTATACAACAGAGAAAACAACACATTCCCAAGGAAGATGTCAGCTGACAAAGGTGGACAAAAGGAAACTGAGTTTCAAAGTGTGATTTCAGTGATCAGCTGAGGAATTTTGCTGCATCCAGGAAACTTGAAAGTATAAAAAAATAATAGATCTATTTCTTTCCAGATTTGGTACTTTAAAGAAGTATCCTCTTGCTAGTCTGAAAAGCATTCCCCATGTTGAACACTGAGATAATTCTATTATAACTGGTCAAATTAAGAATTAAATTGAAAAATAAAAGGTACCACCAAGATATTTTTCAGTGATTGCCTAAAGTTAGGTGCTTAAGTCTATATTTAGGCATCTTAAGTTAGGCTAGGTCTACACTACCCGCCTGAATTGGCGGGCAGAAATTGATCTCTCGGGGATCAAATTATCGCGTCTCATCGGGACGCGACAAATGATCCCCGAATCGACGCTCTTACTCCACCAGCGGGGTAAGTCGACTCTGATAGGTCGAATTCAGCTACGCTATTCGCGTAGCTGAATTTGCGTATCTTAAATCGATCCCCCCTGTAGTGAAGACCTGCCCTTAGTGGCCTGATCGGCAGAAGTGTTGAACATGCAGGGATTTTTTTTATCCCTTTACCCCAAAGCTCAGGCTGATGGGACAAGGGTCTGTGTGCAAGTCTTCACTTCATGGGTATTTGGGGAGCAAACCACAAAGTCTTTAGTCCACTGATGTTCCACGATGGCTTGCCTGATGTCTATAGGCTTTCTTTAGATGGGCAGGAGATGACCCCTCATGTGGTAAACAAGTAGTTCACACTTGGTAATGCTTCTCTCCAGACTGTGGGGTTTTACAGTTTTATCAAACATTTCTACAGTTACAGAGCAAACAATTAAATATTACCTTATAGTATGAGATACAGATATTATAAATAGGATTAATACCTTTACCATTCTACAAACATTTCATAAACTCTCAACGCTAAACACATTCTTATCATTCTAATATCTATTTTAGCAATACTAATACACAAGCAAGCAGACTGGTTTCCATCAATGCATTTGTCAATGTTCAGTGAGATCCAGGGGCCTTGGCATGAACTGTCACCTGGTTTGCCAGCTTCATACCTTCCACAACGGTTTCTCCTTTTTTACTCTTCCTGCTCTCTCAATCTCCACCTCTGGTACTGCCTTGTGATACGGGGTTCTGTCCAACATGCCTCCTCTTTTGTGGGAGTGGAGAGAAGTGAATCAAGGAGGGACAGATTGAGGAAGCTGTAGGCAGAAGGCACAGCTGCTTCTACAGAGCACATGTCCCTTGGTAGTTTCTAATCCTGCTTCCTATCCAGGCAGGGGCAAAAGACAATGGCCAGATGCTCCTCTCAGCAGGATCCTCAGAGCAGCAGTGTACAGCTCCAAGAGCTGGTCCCCACACAACCAGGTGGGAGCAGAAATTATTGCTGCTATCAGTGTAGGAACGTGGCAGGGTGGCAGCTTTTGCCAGCTGACCAGCAGACAAAGGGCAGGGACTTCCCCCCAGTTGTGCAAATGCAACTACTGCGACCTGTGCCTACAACCTTCCGCTGCCTCAGCCTAGCTTCCCAGCTCCCCCTTCAGGAACTGACAGGCTCCTCTTTCCCAATCACCACTGAGTCCAGGGGTCCCCCACACCCTTCCTCAAGATGACTTCTTAGTAAAAGGAGTTAGCTCCAGGGTAAAAAGTTACCCTCCATTACCACTCCCTCTGGCAGGTCTATAAAATAGGACACTACTTGATTCTCCTCGGACAACTCCTGCTTGAGATGTGAGCAACATCCTTTGCCTCAAGCCAGGATGTCAAGTCCAAGGCTGAGCAGCAGGGAATAATAAAATCTAAAAGTCTCTGAGGGGCTTAGACAGAAACTTCCCAATGAGCAGGATATTCCATAATTGGCCACAAAGGGTTTCTCGTATTTTCCGCTGATGCAGCTGTTACCAGCCATAGTCAGAGAGAGAGAGAGAGACTAATGGACTAGATGGAACACTTGTCTGATCCACTACGTTTTTTACATAGGAATTGCCATTCACTTAGTGTTCTTTAAACCTCAGCTGTAAAGTTTATAACATGTACAATTTTAACACTACACCATTTTAATTCTTGAAACACACTTTAAGCAGCTACAGTAGATGCAAAGAAAGCTGAATAACTCATGAAAAGTAACCACATAACTGAGGTTGAGTCACTCTTCCTATCTTGACTTCCCATTAACGAGTCAAAAGATATTTGCAGACTATCACAATATTATTTTCTGGTTATTACTCATTTTATGATTAATCCAAGTGAATTTTGCCTTATTGAAATTCAGTGTGATGCTGTAACGTAGTATCACAAAGAATTCTAAGGAGAGTCTCACATTTCTAAATATAATCAAGCTGTTCCTTCAGAATAAAAAAAGTCACATGAGCTAGTTCCAGATGGTGACCTTTGGATAAGCAAAGTCATTAGAAATCATGAACCTTAGTGAAGCATGCTGCAAACAAGGTATTATAGAATACACACAGACACTTTGTTTTCCACGTGTTAGTAGAAAACAAAGCTGGCATCACATTGCTGAAAACCCAGCAGTAAAAGTCCTCAGAATGCTTTTGTCAATTTTAACTCAAAAATGAACTAACTCATAGACTTTAAGGTCAGAAGGGACCATTATGCTCTTCTAGTCTGACCTCCTGCACAATGCAGGCCACAGAATCTCACCCACCCACTCCTGTAACAAACCCCTAACCTATGTCTGAGCTATTGAAGTCCTCAAGTTGTGGTTTAAAGACTTCAAGGTGCGGAGAATCCTCTAGCAAGTGACCTGTGCCCCATGCTGCAGAGGAAGGCGAAACCGGCCTCTCCCTCCCCCCCAGGGCCTCTGCCAATCTGCCCTGGAGGAAAATTCCTTCCCGACCCCAAATATGGTGATCAGCTAAACCCTGAGCATGTGGGCAAGACTCACCAGCCAGACACCCAGGAAAGAATTCTCTGTAGTAACTCAGATCCCACCCTATCTAGTGTCCCATCACAGGCCATTGGGCATATTTACTGCTAATAGTCAAAGTCAAAATTAGGCTATCCCATCATACCATCCCTTCCATAAACTTATCAAGTTTAGTCTTGAAGCCAGATATGTCTTTTGCCTCCACTGCTCCCCTTGGAAGGCTTCCAGAACTTCACTCCTCTGAGGTTAGAAACCTTAGTCTAATTTCAAGTCTAAACTTCCTGATTGCCAGTTTATATCCATTTGTTCTTGTGTCCACACTGGTACTGAGCTTAAATAATTCCTCTCCCTCCCTGGTATTTATCCCTCTGATATATTTATTGAGGGCAATCATATCTCCCTCAGCCTTCTTTTGGTTAGGCTAAACAAGCCAAGCTCTTTGAGTCTCCTTTCATGAGGCAGGTTTTCCATCCCTTGGAACATCCTAGTAGTCCTTCTCTGTACCTGTTCCAGTTTGAAATCATCCTCCTTAAACATGGGAGACCAGAACTGCACACAGTATTCCAGATGAGGTCTCATCAGTGCTTTGTATAACAGTATTACCACCTCCTTATCTCTACTGGAAATACCTCACCTGATGCATCCCAAGACTGCATTAGCTTTTTTCACAGCCATATCACATTGGTGGCTCATAGTCATCCTATGATCAACCAATACTCTGAGGTCCTTCTCCTCCTCTGTTACTTCCAAGTGATACGTCCCCAGTTTATACCAAAAATTCTTGGTATAAAATGTTATTAATTGTTATTAATCCCTAAATGCATAACCTTGCACTTTTCACTATTAAATTTCATCCTATTATTATTACTCCAGTTTACAAGGTCATCCAGATCTTCCTGTAGGATATCCCGGTCCCTCTCTGTATTGGCAATACCTCTCAGCTTCGTGTCATCCGCAAACTTAATTAGCCACATTCCCACTTTTTGTTCCAAGGTCAGTAATAAAAAAAGATTAAATAAAATTGGTCCCAAAACCGATCCCTGAGGAACTCCACTAGTAACCTCCTTCCAGCCTGACAGTTCACCTTTCAGTATGACTCATTGTAGTCTGCCCTTTAACCAGTTCCTTATCCACCTTCAAATTTTCATATTGATCCCCATCTTTTCCAATTTAGCTAATAATTCCCCATGTGGAACCATATCAAATGCCTTACTGAAATCAAGGTAAATTAGATCCACTGCATTTACTTTGTCTAAAAAAATCCGTTACCTTCTCAAAGAAGGAGATCAGGTTGGTTTGGCACGATCTACCTTTTGTAAAACTATGTTGTATTTTGTCCCAATTACCATTGACCTCAATGTCCTTAACTACTTTCTCCTTCAAATTTTTTTTTCCAAAACCTTGCATACTACAAAGGTCAATCTAACAGGCCTGTAGTTACCCGGATGACTTTTTTCCTTTCTTAAAAATATGAACTGTGTTAGCAATCCTCCAGTCATATGGTACAACCCCCAAGTTTACAGATTCGTTAAAAATTCTTGCTAATAGGCTTGCAATTTCATGTGCCAGTTCGAGTTTGGCTTCTACCTCGGATGTGGCAATATCTACTTCCATACCCTCATTCCCATTTGTCATCCTACCATTATCCTTAAGCTCCTCATTAAAGACTGAGGCAAAGTATTTGTTTAGATATTGGGCCATGCCTAAATTATCCTTAACCTCCACTCCATCCTCGGTGTTTAGCAGTTCCACTTCTTCTTGCTATGGCTATAGAACCTTTTACTATTGGTTTTAATTCCCTTTGCAAGGTCCAACTCTACAAGGTTTTTGGCCTTTCTCACTTTATCCCTACATGTTCTGACCTCCTAAGGTAGCTTTCCTTGCTGATCCCTCTCATCTTCCACTCCTTGTAGGCTTTCTGCTTTTTCTTAATCACTTCTCTGAGATGCTCGCTCATCCAGCTTGGTCTACAACTCCTGCCTATGAGCTTTTCCCCTTTCTTGGGATGCAGGAGTGATGGGTTGGATCACAGAAACCTCCCTGGGAGCTGCCAACTGATGTGCCAAGACTACCCCTGCTCCTGTTTTCCCTGCCAGCTCAGGACTCCAGCACCCTGTCTTGTTGAGCCAGACATTCCCGTCTGCTCCAACACAGACCCAGGGTCTGAATTACTTGCCCCAAAGCTGCAGGTTTACCTGAAAACAGCTCACAGAAGTGTGCTTGTCTTTAGCACTCAAATGCCCAACTCCCAATTGGGTCTAAACTCAAATAAATCCATTTTACCCTGTATAAACCTTATGCAGGGTAAATTCATAAATTGTTCGCCCTCTATAACACCGAGAGATATGCACAGTTGTTTGCTCCCCCAGGTATTAATACATACTCTGAGTTAATTAATAAGTAAAAAGTGATTTTATTAAATACAGAAAGTAGGATTTAAGTGGTTCCAAGTAGTAACAGACAGAACAAAGTCACCAAGCAAAAATAAAATAAAATGCACAAGTCTATGGCTAATCAAACTAAATACAGATAATCTCACCCTTAGAGATGCTTCAGTAAGTTTTTTCCTCAGATGAACACCTTCCAGGCCTGGGCACAATTCTTTCCCCTGGTACAGCTCTTGTTCCAGCTTAGGTGGTAGCTAAGGGATTCTTCATGATGGCTCTTCTCTCCCTTTGTTCTGTTCCACCCCTTTATCTTTTGCATAAGGCAGAAACCCTTTGTCCCTCTGGGTTTCCACACACACCCCCACCCCCTCACTGGAAAAGCACCAGGTTAAAGATGGATTCCAGTTCAGATGACATGATCACATGTCACTGCAAGACTTCATTACCCACTTGCCAGCACACACATATACAGGAAGACTCACAGGTAAAACACAGCCATCTGCAGACAATGGTCCTGGTTAATGGGAGTCATCAAGATTCCAAACCACCATTAATGGCCCACACTTTGCATAATTACAATAGGCCCTCAGTTATATTTTATATTTCTAGTTTTAGATACAAGAGTGGCACATTTATACAAATAGGATGATCACACTCAGTAGATTATAAGCTTTGTAATGATACCTTACAAGAGACCTTTTGCATGAAGCATATCCCAGTTACATTATATTCACTTATTATCATATTTTTTATAAAACCATATAGACTGCAACATCACAACAGGCTTCTGATAGTTTCTGCAACCTTGACTTGAAGTAAATCCAGGCCTCCTCTGCCTTTAGATCCACAAGTTCTTTAGTCCAATCCACTTCCCTAACTAATTTCCTTAATTTTTTAAAAAGTTAGCCCTTTTGAAATCAAAAACCCTAGTCACAGTTCTATTTTTGTTTATCCTTCCATTTAGTTTGAACTGAATTAGCTCACGATCACTTGAACCAAGGTTGTCCACTACAACCATTTCTTCTATGAGGTCTCACTATTCACCAAAACCAAATCGAAAATGCCATCCCCTCTTGTTGGTTCAGCAACTACTTAGTGAAGGAATCCATCCGTTATTGCATCCAGGAAAATCTGAGCCCTATTATTACTAGTAGCACTTGTCCTCCAGTCTATATCTGGGAAGTTAAAGTCTCCCATGATCACACAATTCCCATTAGTATTTACTTCATTAAAAACATTAAAGAGGTCTCTATCCATATCCAAATCGGATCCTGGCAGGCTATAGCACACCACAAGCACTATCTGAGGGGAGGCTCTAGTAGCTTTCTTCCCCAATGTGATTTTTGCCCAGACAGACTATCTTATCCATTCCATCCCTTCTTATTTCTTTACAGTCTACCTCAACATTGATATACAATGCTACTCCACCACCTTTGCCTTTATTTCTATCTTTCCTAAACAGCACATACCCTTCAATACCTGTACTCCAGTCATGACTACTATTCCACCATGTTTCTGTTATCCCTATAATATCTGGTTTCACTTCCTGCACCAATAACTCTAGTTCCTCCATTTTGTTACCTAGGCTCCTCACATTAATGTCCAACATCTTAATTTTTGCTGTTTGGCTTCTCTCACATTCTTTACCCGATTAGGCACAGACATTCTACCGCCAGTATCACCTATTAGACTGGTATCTACACTACCCTTCCTCCTTATGTCCATTCTCCTACCCACAGCTGTATCCTTTCTTACTTCGTTTTCTTTCCTCTCAATGTTAAAATCCAGCATGGGGATTACCTGGACATCTCCCAACCATCTCCCCCAGATTCCTAGTTTAAAGCTCTCTTAATCAGTTGTGCCAGCCTCCATCCTAGAAGTCTATTTCCCTCCCTACTCAGGTGAAGTCCATCCCGAGAGAACAGTCCTCTGTCCATGAATGCTTCCCCGTAGCCATACATCCCAAAGCCCTCCTTATAGCACCACTGCCTGAGCCATCTGTTGATCATCATAATCTTGTCACACCTTTGTTGCCCTTCTTTAGGAACAGGCAGAATCCCACTGACAATCACCTGAGCCTTGATTTCCTTAAGCGTCTTCCCCAGCCTGGCATAATCTCCCTTGATATGTTCCAGTGAGAATCTAGCCGTATCATTTGATCCCACATGAAGGACAATCAGTGGATTCTTTGCTGCTCCCATTAGGATCCTCTTCAGCCTCAGGACCATATCCCGTATCTTAGCATCCAGCAGACAGCACACCCTTCTGTTCTCCGGATCAGCTTTGATTACAGGCCCGTCTATTCTTCTCAGTAAGGAGTCCCCAGTCACGTAGACCTGCCTTTTCCTGGTGATGGTGCGATTCTCTGGTCTATCCCCTGTTCTCTCTGGCTGCAAGTCCTCTCGATACCTATTGTCCCTTGCAATCCTCTGCAACCCATCCCGTATCCTCCTGGGGCTCATATTTGGTGTTATCTCCATTGACTCTTCCTCTCTTCCTATAGGACTAGCTGCTCTTCTCTGCTTCCTTGCCCTCTCACCTTCAGTGACCACCTGCTGTGCCTCTTCTTCATTTTCCAACTTCACAAACTTGTTCCTGAACTCTATTTCTCCTTCACTAGCCCATCTTTTCCTCTGCCTGGTTCTCTTAGTCACATGCTTCCACTGTCCTCACCCAGCAGTCTCCCCTCAGAATTCTTTGGTCCTGCTTCCATCTGCAAGTCTGAGCTTTTCCCTTCAGCCTCCTCATGTCTTTTCTCCATCATCTGCTCGAACCCCCTTCTAAACTCAACCAGAGTTTCCACTTGCATCTCCAATCCTCGGATCTTTTCTTCCATCGGCTCTTTCAGGTGGCACTTCATGCAGACGAAACTCTTTTCAGGTACTCCCTCCAGGATCACGTACATGCCGCAGCTTCCACATCCAGTCATCTTCATTGCGTCTTCCACTGCTTGGGTCACTACCACTGCTGCCTCTGTATCTGTCATAGCCTTCCCACCTAAGTCCTGTTAGTCCGAGAAACACAAACCAACCAAAACACGAAGCAACGAGCACCAAAACACTGCCAGACCAAAACACACTCCCTTCACTAGCCTGGCTCTCTTAGTCTTCCCCTAAAACTCCCATGCAAACTCCCGTTTACAGCTCTGTTTGCTGCTCCTGTGCCGCTGCAAACCATTTCTATAAAATAAAAACACTGCACTTACAAAACCAGCAACACTTAAGACTTCTAATTGGGATTGTCAAAGGAACCTGAGACAGCTAGGTGCCCAACTCTTTGAGGCTCCTTGGAAAATCCCAGCCTCCAGATCTAAACTTTGCACCTATATCTGGTGCAGCTGTAGCTCTCATCCCAGGCTAGACAGTACTCCAGGATTCTGTTGGTTATTTGCAGGACAATGGCTTGGCTTTGTGCATGATTCAACTGCACAAACCCATTTTTACTGCAATTACACTGGTGGCTCCAAATTCACTGGTTGAGAATCCAAAAGGTCTGTGAAGCTAAGGTTAAGTTAACAGCTTTGGACCCTCTGCCCCTATCCAAGCCCAAACCTTGGGGGCAATTGGGTAATTTCAACAGTTCCCTACTTGCACTTCATTTCCCCCACACAGAAGATCTGGGCTGTAACAGCTGGGCCCTGCCTGATGCTGTAGGTTCTGGTAGTCTCCTATTCCAGACTGCACAGTCTCTCTCAGAAGCTCTCGCATACTATGGCGTGTTAGAACCTCAGTCTGTATTCTGGTGCATGAAAAATGTCCCAGAGAATGATAAAGTCTCATAGCCTGTAAAACTGAGGAAGTCCCAGATCATGAAGTTTACACTAAACAGCAAAGAGGATCAGAAGAGAAACTATTCACTATTGAATTTACCACCTTCTGCTGACAAAATTAGGGCTTTGGACACTCCTGTATAAAGAGAGAGTTTGAGGCTTCTAATACTGCTGGGGGAACATCTATAGACGGTTCTCCCCAACTCTCTGAAGTGTATTGTGTCCTCTACATTTCCCAAATACTCTTCTTCCCCTTGATCTATGGGATTCAAATATCTGGATCTAGATTTTAGATCCCACTGGAAAGAAACCCAGTTACAAAGAATCTGAACTTTCTCAAAAGTTCAAGATTTGGCTCCAAAGTTTTGGTCTGAGCCTATCAATGTATGTTTTTCTCTAAGAAAGTTCTTCTGCTTTGTTTCAATCATCCACCCAACTGTCAAAAATCAATTGATTCACTGAGCATGTTCATTTGAGTGCATGTTATATTAGAAGTTTGAGTCACCTTTCTTATATTAGACTGGAGAGGCCATGATTCGAAGCTCCATGCTATTCCTAAGCCTATCATCTAGGGCTGTGCTTTGTATCCAGGTGAAAATATGAATGGCTCAATTTTGAAACTGTTTCCTATTCAACTCTGCACTGGAAACAAACATAGAATGTCCATGTTTTTTCATCTGATTTTGGAGCACTCAAACTCAGCGTAGGTTGTTGGTGGGCATAATAGAAGCGTGGTTGATTTGAGAAATGTCACCTTGAATCAAATTTATACACTGATTCACACTACATTTTGGCTCAATAATCCAAAAGCAAGAGAGTTACCAACTTTGAGGAACACCACCATATTTTCAAAGGATAGAAAAAAAACTCCACTTTATGGCCAAACTAGGCAGCTGAATCAGGTATTAATAAAAAGGGAAAGCAATGTAGGATTCAGATCACATTGGTGTTTGCATTTCCATGTTTCTAAATTTACCTACCTGCTTCTGAAAAAAAAAATGTATAGAAAAATATCTTCACAGCTAAAATCATAGAACCTAATTATGGAAAAAGCTGCTGAAATTAGCATGATAGGATGTCATTCAAGTTACGCTCCTGCAAAGTACTGAAAAGACCTTATTAAAAATAAACTATATTTGCAAATAAAGGCTAAAACTCTATAGGATGTGGCTCTCCTTAAAAAGCAGAACAGCAGCATCCACACTTGTCACTTAATTGCTAAATTTCCTTTCAGTGCATCCACTAACAGCCAGCTTGCTCTGCAAATAGCAAGTGGCCATTGTGATGATTCCAAATGCTAACTGCATCTCTTATAGGGATGCATGGAAAATAAAGGCATTGAGTCCACACAAATGAGCTAGTTTGTTTTTATTAGTTCCACAGGAAGCAAGTCCAGACTCCCTGCCACACTGTATAAAAGCATTAAGAACATAATGGAATGACAATGTCCTCTGTTTCCAGACACTGTCCTAATGAAAACAAATGCAGAGCAAAGTGCACTAATTTTAGAACGGTTCAACAGTATTTGCCTTCTTGTGCTTTATGAATGGGAGGACTAAGTCCACCCCTCATCCTTAGCAAAGGTATTGAAAGATGCCAATTATTGATCACTGACATTTAGTAATTTAGTCAACAAAAGCAAGTGGTCTGTAAAGTGACAGACAATGATAGAGGAGTCCGCAAATTCTGCAGAAGGGACACACCGCATTAAGTCACGCCGATGTAGAAAAACACAATATGCATAATGACAGCATCCATAGCTATGTGTTTCCTACCTGTTTTTTCTTTAGGTACATCAGCATAAAGAAGTTGTATCTTCCTTGTTTTGGCCATTGGTGGATCAGAGAAGTGAGAGGAAGCTCTCTCATCCCTTAAAGATACAGGGGTGCTGAATGTTTAACCAACAAATCTCTTTCCCAACTACTTGTGAGGCATTTGAGTTAAATAAAGTTATTAACAAAAGCAAAGATAAAAAAAGGCTTTCAACAGCTGGTCTAAAAATTCTTTCCCCTCTCAGTTTCTCAGAATTAAATTTCCTTGGTATTTGTAATATGATCATACAAGTTCTACAGCTGCCCAAAGAATCTTTGAAGAAGTAGAAAATAAAAGGAGACCTGACTTATTAATGTAAAGAACTAGCAGGGGGTGGGGGGGGGGGGAACTTGTCCTGCATTTTACACACACACACACACACACACACACACACACAAAATCAAGAAACAAGAGAGGACAATCATTTAATGCTTGTATCTTGGCAACAGAAAGAAAATGAAAACTTAGAATTTTTCATATATTGAAAAGTGAAACAAACATGTTGAGTGATGCTAAAAATCAACAACTTGGATTTGTTACAGTACTAATGTGCTACTACAGATTTATAAAGTGCCAGAGAACAGCAGCACTGAGTGTCTGGGCAAAGAGAAAGAAAAAGTGCAAGGGAGAGCACATGCCCTAGTATTAAATATTATTTCCTTTAAAACTGGATCCATTAACCTGGTTGTGTGGATTAATTTGTGTACATATCTTTGAAAATAATGGGACATGTTAAAAATCTCAGGCATTGCCATGAGGGATTACAGCCACAGCATTGGAACTGTGTAGCTTCACAAACGTTTAATCCGCGGGGGGGAGTTCCTCTTGGAAAAAATTTCCAGCAGATTCGTTACACAGTTACCATGGAAACTTTTTTTCTGTTGGTAAAGCACAGCCTGACAATAAGCTCCTGTGGGTGTGACCCCCTGGATTTGAATTTCGTAATGCTAGTAAATGAGGTCCCATGTGAATTTCTTGAGGGCACCTTTATTCCCCCGCAGAGCATTATTTAAAAATATGATGCTGTTGTTCAAAGCGTGGCTGCAGCACAACAGCCTTTAAAATTTGCACACAAAAAAACACTAATGTGACCATGAACAGCTGAAGGAAATGCAACAAATGCTAGCCCACAGCTCAGCAACTAACATAGGTTACCTCTGTTTTTCCTGTGCACCTTAGAAAATAAATGCTCAGCATATTTGCACCAATGGTTTAGGTTGCTTGATTGGGTATCCCAACTCATGCAAGGTAAGTATTCCTTATTAAACAAGGGGATCACTGTCCCTCCTTAAAGAGGGGTGCTCTGTCTCCTTGTCGCAACCCCAAGAACTTCCTCCTTTCAACCCTCTCACCAGCACAGCAGCCACCAGCACAGCCTGCAGTGCAATACATATCTCAGGGAAAACTTCCAAACTATAAGAACAGTAGGATAAAGGAACAGACTGGCTAGGGAAGCCATGGAAGCTCCTTCACTGGAGGTTTTCAAAGGAAGACTGGATAGCAGTCTGTCTTGGATGGTTTAACCACAACAAATCCTGCTTCTTGGCCTTGAGGTCCCTTCTAACCCTATGATTCTATATTTGTCTCAGAAGTACCACTAGGTACAACTCCCTTCTGAGTCCATTAATAACTCTAACTCAATAGGGCTTGGGGGTTGTTGCCTCCACCCTCCAAGCATTGAGCCTGCCATCTCCATAGTATATCTAGCCTGCGCCAACCAGACTGGAGAATGAAAAAGTGAGAACTGAACCAATGGCCCATACAAAGCACTAGTCATTAGCTCTCCAAAAAAGCCTCAGTTGTAGAACTGCACACCATTCAATTTTGTGGGACCATCCAATTCTCCATTGTGTCTGGAATGCAATAGTGCCACATCACTTTACACTCTCACTGTAGAATATATTAAACTGAGTGCAATACAGAAAGCCAGTGCAATCGGTACTCTGGAAGCAAGAGTTCTGGTCACTAAGAAATACTGTATGGATACAGCCACCACCTTTGGTACAAAGCTAACAATGCGTTCTTTCGTGGACGCCAGGGTAAATTTTCAACAGCATCTAAATGATTTAGGAGCCTAAGTCCCATTGACTTTCAGTGAAACATAGGCTCCCCCTAAGTCATTTACATGTTACCCACTATGAAAATAGAAGCAGATGTTCTCCTTCACATGGAGGCCATAAACAACTCCATATCTAAAATCTCTAATATTGTTAAAGCACTGACCAAAGTTCTATCAGGATAAAGACCTAGAGCTTTCAATATCCATAATGCAGGTAATCTCAGCCAGCTAGCTATTTGCAATGACTGGGAGATAGGATCAACAACAGAAAATCTAAGGAAACAAACAAACAAAGCCATGGTTTCCTGCAGTTGCCTTTTCTTCTCTGCTTCTTAGGCAATAGGTTGTTTTCTATTGCCATGTAATAAACATCTGACACTGCCCAATGTGTGTAATGGGAAAATATTGCTTGTTCTCATGTGGTTTTTACAACCAAATTGCACTCAAATGTGCCATGAGCTTCAATGGTAGTTCTGTATGCAAAATGTACAATCATATTCTAAATTGTATCTTTTAGAAATGGTGAGGAGAATATTCTGATCCCATGGAATGCACAACATCCTTCATTCTCACCTTGTGGTTAATTTAAGAATACTAACGTCATTACACTAGCATGAAATTGGACTGATCTCTGTGGAAGTCCATATTGGTGAGTGTTTCAGTCTACTAAATTTCATGGCAAAAAGGATTCCTGTCATGAGGCAAAAGGTTTACCTGACTTGAAGGAACTACTTCTTTATTTAATAATTTAAAATCGTAACACAGGGATGAAGTTATTTCAAATCAGCCTGGGCAGCTACAAAAGTGGAAGCTAAGTGGTAGGCTCTTTTTTTTTTTTTTTAAACTCATTATTGAAAGTAGTTCGCTCGGACCATACCATAACATACCTTTAGTTAGTGGATGATGGCTGACTGCAAGTCATTCCAAAGTATTTCAGAACCTGGAAGGTGTGGAGTCTGAGCAGCTATAATTCCCACACGCTTCAGTGGGAGTTACAAATGTCTAGCAACGCTCAAGTTTTGACTCTAAATTTTCTCAGTGGACCTGATCCAAAGCCCATTGACATCAATGGAAAATTTCTATGCACTTCAATAGACTTTGTATCAGGCCCAATAAGAAAAATCTAGGAGAGACAAAGGGAGTTTCTAAGGGAGTCTTTCTAAGTAGGGTTGTGCTTGCTAACTTCCAGGTTCCACCCAGGCTTTGCTCTTTTGCATTTACTGCAGCCTATCTTTATTTTTAAACTGGATGTATTACAACGGGTGTCTTCAGTAACCTCTATGGTGAAATTTATTGCATTGTTCCTACGTTGTCTTGTTGCATGAACAGTCCAAGCTCTCAGGAGGGTATTGTGCTGTCAGCTCTGTGCTTGGCCATCAGCTCCCAGGGGGTTCAATTTTAAGGGCACAGACCCCTTGAAACTTCATTGACATGAAACCGGGTTTTACTAACAGTACACCAGTTGTTTTCATGAGAACCAACTATATACTGTTTCCCTTGCACTTCTAGTTCTGTCTGGGATTCCCTGAGGCCACAAGGAATTAGCACTGAGGATTTAAAGAGTTCTTCTGAGGGTGTTCCTTTTAAGTGCGAGTCTCCCCTCCCCAAGAAGTTCCTGGTTTTTGAGAAAAGGTGATCTGTGACTCACTTATGAGGGATCCCCCTTTTTCTTCTCCTTTATAAAGATGGCTTCAAACTTCTTTGCAAAAAAAAGTCCTATTTTGTTTTTAGAGGTTTGAAACATTTGAAAGATAAGGTTTTCATGTCACAACATGGTCCAGTCCTGCCCTCTGAACAAACACACCCATTGTGACCAGATCCAACCACTGAATCCCATGGGCTGCTAAGCCCTCTGGACTGATCACTGTTCCTAGCTCTGGGTCTCCCAGGAGCACTCCCTGGCTGCAGACCCTGTGTCTGATCTCACCACCCCCGTGAGACATGGATTTGGACCTTTAGAGAAGACTATAAGTCTGCTCTAAACAACAAAAGAATCCTTCCCAATTCATCCAGGATGCCACCTTGTTGTGCCTTTCCCCACCTCCCCCTCCCCAAGGACACATGCCTCTAGGAACACTAGGCTGAACTGGAACAGTGGATTCCCCCAAGCTTTCTGAAAATCCCTTTTGTAACTTTTCCTGTTAATCTCAGCCTTCTTGTCATTTGTTTTACACCTGTGCTAGGGGAAAAAGATATCCATGAACCTTGCAAATCCTGCCCACCCACTAGGAAGGTGTCACACATCTCAGCTTGAGAAGCTTTAAACTAAAGATGCTAATGCAATGTTCATGTTAGTCTGTTCATACAGATCCTGACTTGGTTCCCATTGATGTCAATGGAAGTTTTGCCATTCACTTCAATGGGAACAAAAACAAGCCCTAATGAAACAAACATAAAACGACAGAATAGAACAAAAGAAAATAACTTACTGTGTTTGCTTTTTACTCCCATTTTAGTCTGCAGGTTATTACTATTATTTACATTCACCCTTTAACAGTTGTCATCCAGTGACTAAGGCCTCCCGAAGTAATCAACAGTTGTCTGAGGGTGGGAATTTGCAAGTTATTAGCATTCTTCACCTCTGATCTTGCAACTGGCGCTGCTGAAGTGACAGAAGCACACACAGAAATCTCGGCACCAGAGTATATGCCACCTTTTGAAGCGCCATTAGATCTGACACAGGATTCTAGCACACATCTGAGGGGCACCATTCTGAGTGGCCGGTTGTGCCATTAAGAGGAAGTTTCAGAACTCCTGCCTATATTGATTAAACTTCCTGCACTGTGCGAGGCTTCCCAAACAAATACATGAGAAGCAGGGGGAGAATTTTCCACAACTCATGAAATCAAGTCTGATCTTGAATTAGATTTTGCTAGCATGTCTCCAGTCCACCTGACAGATGGCACACACAGGAAGGGTTTCCTCACAAATAGCTGTTTGCACATGGTGTTCTCTAAGAAAGGTAAACCTGGTAAACAAACATCTCATTAATAGGCCATTCAGCAACCCAGCCATGAATCAATGACTAGCACACTAAACCACTTCATAAGCCACTACCACAGATGTTAGGGTGACCATATGTCAGTCCCTTTTCTATTTAGGAAATCTATTTCTACTGTCTGCCAGATTGCCGCAAGGAGTGCAGGGGTTGGGATTGATGACAATGGACATGATCCAATTTTGGAGAACAGTATCAGACAGCTGAGCTACAGACAGACGATCAAGAAAAAATTGTGTATCATTCTAGTGCATAGAGAAAAGAGAGTGGCGTGGCACATTTTTTCCTGTTGGTCGCAGCCTGCCAGTGATCGACTCCAGACACTGCTTCTCAGACTCACCTTTGGAGCAATTAGCAGTGATGCAGAAGGACACTAATACAAAGGTATTGAATGTTTTAAAATGAAAGTAACATTTTTCCACCTCAGCTTCAAGTAAAGCTGACCAAATCCAAACCTGTTAAACATTGCTAACCACAAAAAAGATGCAGCTAGGAACTCAGTTCTCAAAGAGCGCTACATTAAAGCTCATTAGGTAACATTTATTACACACCAGGTCTACACAGAACAATTGATGCACAACACATTAGTCTGCTTTAGAAATCATACACACATGTAGTCTGCATTACCGCACAGGATAGACAAGCCCTTAGATATAAGTAACCATCTCCAGTGTTTTTCCAGTGTTTATTGTATAAACATGGGGGTAATTAAATCAGGGGTGTTTTTAAATCAGTGTTCAATGGTTAAAACCAAAAATCAGAAGCCCTAATTATAGAACAGCCAAGCAATCTGTCAAGAAGAAACCTATTCTAATCTAGTAGGTGATCTACCTTCAGATTTTATACACCAGAAGAGTCCATCACTTAAAAAATTACCCTCTAAAATGCCATTATAAGGCATTATAGCATAATTAAGCTCAGCTAAAGATGGGGGAAATGGTAATATTATGACATTATTATAATTCAGTGATATACATTTTTAGGAGATTTAGGTCCGATATTCATACCCCAGCCTTCACTTTCTCCATCTTCACTCTTGTGCATTAAACACCTGCATGTATACTTTTAAATTCCAACACCTGTGTCTGCAGCTATCAACACTTTCTGCAAAAAACAAAACAAAACAAAAAATACATGTTTGCACAGGTGTGGCTTCCTCAAAGTGAGCCAAAAGTAATTGCTAAGTGGAGGCTTGTACCTGAAAAACAAACGTTTTTTCTCAAATGGGCCAGTCACATAGCTTCAAGATTTTATCTGATACCCTCCAGCCAGAGGCCAAAACATTATACAAGACATGGGCCACTAACTAGGTCCATAGACAATTCCCTGGTGAGAAGACAAACCCCCCAGCTACTGAGAAGAGGAGGGTGCTGATAGGGTGACCAGATATCCTGATTTTATAGGGACAGTCCTGATTTTGGGGTCTTTTTCTTATATAGGCTCCTATTACCCCCCACCCCCTGTCCTGATTTTTCACACTTGCTGTCTGGTCACCCTAGGTGCTGAACTCTGTGCAAAGTTTGAATCCTTCATATCTTCCTCTGGCGAGCAGGAGTCTGGCAAATTTAAAGGCCCACCTATCTCTTCCAGGGTATCAGAGCCCTATCAAATAATCTGATGACCTTACACCAGGTCTTGGGCCCAACCATAGGCTTAGTGGTCCTCAAACACTTTGTATCAGGGGGCTGTCATGCCACCTTCCTCAGGGACCAGTAAAGAAACTCAGGCTCTCCCTCTACTTTCAGGGTTTGTCTACACTTAAAATGCTGCAGCTGCGCCACTGTAGCAATTCAGTGTGGACATTACCTATGCCAAAAGGAAGGATTCTCCCATCAGTGTAGGTAATCCACCTCCCTGAGAAGTGATAGCTAGGTCAATGGGTTAATTCCTCCATCCACTTAGCGCTATCTACACTGGGACTTAGGTCAGTTTAACTATGCCACTCGGAGGTGTGGATTTTTCACACCACTGACCAAAATAGTTGAACCAGCTTCGTTTTCTAGTGTAGACCAAGTCTAAGTTCCAGCGCAGAAGCCCTATAGCAAGTTCCTACAGTCTGCTTCCTCATACTCCTTGCCACCACCATGGACTACTTCCTCCCTAGCCTGTCTCTAGGGGCTAGGGTGACCAGACAGCAAGTGTGAAAAATCAGGACGGGGGTGGGGGATAATAGGAGCCCATATAAAAAGAAAGCCCCAAATATCGGGACTGTTCCTATAAAATCAGGACATCTGGTCACCCTACTGGGGCATGGCTACACTTGCAGATGTAGAGCACCAGGAGTTAGATCAGCCCTCAGAGACCGCAGCAAGGAAAATGTGGCTGTGTGTTTACATGGTCAGCTGTAAGCCACATTAGCAGTTCTTGCAATGCCACAGAGAGCAGTAGCTATCTCAGTGTGGAAGTGGCTGCAGCATGCTTTTCAAATGGGGTGGGTGGGTGGGTGGAGTGTGACAGGGAGTGTGTTGTGTGTATGTGGGGGGAGAGACAGTGTGTTTTGGGGGGCAGAGTGTGTCAGTATGCTGTCTTGTAAGTTCAGACAGCAGCAGGGGGAAACCCCATCAGCCCCCTCCCCCACCCCTCCACCCCCCCACACAAACACGCCTGCCTTGGCAGCAACAGCATTCCACAGTAATGGTTTGCTTTGTCCCAGAGCAGATAAGCAGCCATCTGTCAGAGCTTTGAAAGGGGATATCCGCATGCCTGCAGCCGAGTTCAAAACAATGACAAGAGTGGCCACTTGACTTCAAGGGTTATGGGACATTTCCGGAGGCCAATCACAGCGCAGTAATGCAACATGTCGTCCATACTGACACCCGGGCGTTTCAGCCAGGGCACAGAAAGCTCTAGGCTTCTCGTGGAGATGGATTACCAGGAGCGCTCCAGCTACAGAGTCCAGGCACTCTAAGTGCCTTGCCAGTGTGGACACTTCAGGAGTTAGGGCGCCCAGGGCTGACTTAATGCGCTCCAACTTGCAAGTGTAGCCAAGGCCTAGGTCTTTTCCTCTGCCCCTTCCTGGGCTCATTCTTTTGCAGACTCTTCACCCCTTCCCAGGCTCTGCAGAGGTCTTTCCAGCTCTGGTACCAAGGAACGCCTCCCAGGGCTGTCTATCTGTGCCTGTGTCTCTTTCCTCTGGAAACAGGACTGGCAAGCTGCCTCCTTGAGGTCTTGCCTTTTTGTCAACTCACCACAGAATCTTGATCAACCCCTGTGACTTCTCAGTGTCTTTCCTGGCCCTCTGCCAGAGCTCCCATCTTGTGAGATGATCTCAAGGCCCATTCTCTCCTGGGTCCCCTGCCTCCCTTCTGCTATTCCAAAGTCCTTCTGCTACTCTGAAGTCCTTTCTTTAATCACCCTACTCCCTCAGCTGGGACTCATCCTTAATTCAGCCACCCAGCTCCTCCCCAGCCAGGCATACCCTCCATGTGCAATTGGGTGCACTAATTGCTGTCTGGCCACAGTTCATTTTTTCTCTGTCAGCACAGGCTATGCAGCCCATCACATGGTGATATTTGCCTACATTCGGGGGGTAGGAATTGTAAGGCTAAATTGATTAACCTTGTAAAGTGCTTTGAAATCTTCAGATGGCGGCTGTTACAAAAATGAAAGATATTTTTGGTGTAGGAGCAGCAGTGATCTGTATGCTCTGTATAACCTGTATGTTCAAAAGGTCTGTTACACTCTCCCCCCACCCCTCTTTTGTCTCCTCTCCCTCTTTGAATACCTGTGAAGTGGCTTTCCCCCTCCCACTCCCTCCTGGAATGCCTGTGGGATGATTTGGCTCCTTGAACAACTGGAAGATCAGAAGAGCTCGTAGGTAGACAAGGTGTCTGGGATTCTAATTAGGCAGTGCTCACGCACCCAATGCATGGACACTCCATGGACACTGTCCAAGGTGGAGTTTTTACCAACCAGACACGGCCAAGTCATTTCTAGTCACAGGCCAGAAGGAACAGGTCCTTAGAAGGGGCCGCGGCCATGTGATCAGGAGTGCACTCACAAGATTGTACCTCCCGTGAAGGCCCTTCGCCCGGACCACCTGGCCAGTGGCTCGTCGCATTGCATTCCATGGTGCCTTGGGAAGACTTACCTTCATCGCATTGTACATCGCTGTGCTGTGGAACATTTATCTTGAAGGTTCCTGACATCTCCAGTGCTGAGCGTGAGTATATGAGTGTGAGTGTGACCTCCCTCCCCCTTCTTTTGAGCTTAGCTATCAGTATAATAAACGTGCTGTTTTCTCCCAAACTCTGGTGGGTCATTAGTCCTCCCTAAGCTTACTAGCTGGCCCAATTTCAGGTAACAATTTTTACTTCATATAAACTATCTTCACCAGTAAAAGAAACACAACCAGTATGACATACACTCTTTCCCCGAAGTGTCTTAATTAAAAATGCCTTGTGTTCCTATATATTTAAAATTCATGTTTTAAAAGGCCTGACACTTTACAACCACAGTCAAACTGAAACAGGAAAGAAAAGGTCTGTATGAGAATATTTAATAGCTCCGGGCTTGATTATACAACCTTGGTGAAATCCCTCAGCAAAACACTGGCACGGGATAATATGTCACATCATCCCTACCTTAAAAAATACATGTGAGTTCTGAAATGAAATCATTATTCTAGGAGAAAGAAAAATGCCTCAGTCAGTTTTGTTCTACAGAAAGGCACTAAATGAAACTACTGTGAAATAAACAAGTGACTACTCTTTTCATTAGCTGTACTACACTGTAGCTACATTGCAGATACAGTAGGGATGGATTAAACTATGTAATTATACCCATTACTATGTAATTATACCCATACCCAAACATTTTTTCCTCGGCACATTGCTGATTTTGTATGAAAAATTCTCTTTCCCCTTTCTAAATAATAGTGCTGTTCCAGCAATCAAAGAATGAACAGACCACACTCCGAAATAAATCTGTGGCTGCATAACTACATGTCTACACTGCAACAGAGAGCAAGCCTCCCAGCCTGAGTAGAGAGACGGGCTAGCAGGGCTCATGGTAGCACACTAAAAATAGCAGTGGATGTTCCAGCTTGGGCTGGATCTCGGGCTCCAACGCCCACCCCCTTTCCTAGCCTTCAGAACCCAAGCCACAGCTTCAAAGCACTCTCTCTAGAACTATTTTTAGAGCACTAGCCGGAGCCCTGCTAGCTTGGGTCTGTTGACCCAGGCTGGAACACTCACTCCCACTCACTCCAGACTTCTGCGCAGACATATCCTTACTGGCCACAGTGACTTCATGATTGGAAACAGATATAATTACAGCGAGGAGTCCGGTGGCACTTTAAAGACTAACAGATTTATTTGGGCATAAGCTTTTTTGGGTAAAAAACCCGCTTCTTCAGATGCAGGCATTATTATACATGAAGAGAAGGGAGTTACCTTACAAGTGGAGAACCAGTGTTGACGGGGCAATGCCAAGAAAGGGAAAGTTGCTTTTGTAATGAGCCAGCCACTCCCAGTCCCTATTCAAGCCCAAATTAATGGTGTTAAATTTGCAAATGAATTTTAATTCTGCAGTTTCTCTTTGAAGTCTGTTTTTGAAGGTTTTTTTGGTTGAAGAATGGCTACTTTTAAATCTGTTATAGAATGTCCAGGGAGATTGATGTGTTCTCCTACTGGCTTTTGTATTTTACCATTCCTGATGTCTGATTTTTGTCAATTTATTCTTTTACGTAGAGAATAAATCTTAAATATCCGGGCTGGGACCGAGGGGTTCAGAGGGCGGGAGGGGGAATCAGGGCTGGGGCAGGAGATTGGGTGCGGGAAGGGGTGCAGACTCCAGCTGGGGCTGCAGGCTCTGGGGATGAGGGGTTTGGGGTGCAGTAGGGTGCTCCGGGCTGGGATTGAGCGGTTTCGGTGGGCGGGAGGGGGATCAGGGCTGGGGCAGGAGGTTGGGGCGCAGGAAGAGACTTAGGGCTGCAGGCTCTGGCCAGAACTTGTTTGTGAAATTTCAAATACCTTCAAGTAGAGGAGTCAAAGTTATTGAGGTTTTTATTTTCCCTCCATGAAAAAGAGAACACAGGTTTGTGTTGCCTTCTAAATTATTCACATGTTTTTGTTTTTCAACAAAACAAGAAACATCATTTTTGAATTATCACTTCCTCCCCTCCCACCCCACTGGGATGCTTTTGCTGGTTTTAAAGAAATAAAAAGGCAGGAAGGAGTGGGAAAACCCAACTAGATAGAATTGAGATGTATGAAGCAATCCAACTTTTTTGAACCACAGCACACATTCCACATGAGTTCACCTCTGTTCAAGTTCTGGTAGAAACTCACATCAGTTCTTCTTGTATCTGTACAAATTTATCCATGCTTAGAGTTCTTTCCTGTGAGCTCCAAAAGATGCTAAATATATGGCCTCACCGGTGGCCTAGTCATTTGAATATGTCTTTGAGTCTTGAACAATCAACATGCTGTAGTCATGAACACAGAAATATTTTGTACTAAATAAGACAAATTTGATCTGCACCACCTTAACCAGCAATTAATGGGATATGATGACAAATCTATCAAATGCATCAGCTGTCTGCTCTTCAAATTAGAAAGGTAGATTTTTAATTGAACTGAGCAACAGTTCCGTAGCACAAAACCAGTTTATATTTACACAGAGTTTGGTTCCTTCTTTGGAGTTGACTAATAGCTGCTCATTAAAATAGCTGTGTCTGGACACACACACACACACACACCGCTCTCTCTCATATTCTTCATGAATTTTCAGACAATCATCCCTTTTGTTTCTGATTTCAGGATCCACCTGATGCCATTAAGATTCTTTAAGAAAATGAAAACAGTGATTGATAGGTCTGTTCTCCCATAATTTGTTATTTATAGAATACCAATCTTCCTAGTTCAAAAGCTCCCTCACCCCTGCACGTAGGCATGATGAATACAAGTTTCAGAAGTGTCCAAAGGCCAGAGTTTCAAAGATATTTAGGTGCCTAAAAATGGGATTTTCAAAAGGGCCTAGGCAGGTTTGGCACCTAACTTCACTAAAATATTAAAAGTTAAGAACTTTGTAAAGATACAAAGCTTATTTATTAAACATAATATAAGATAGACATCAAATACAAGTGATTGAACATAACATGTAAACACACACAATCAGATGGGACTACATCCCTAAGGTTTCATTTAAACATCAGTGCAGAGATGGAAAAAGATAATTATGTATATAAAATGTTAGTGTAAGAAAGTGATTCCTGGTAAAGCAAAGGGCTCAAATAGCACTCGTGCTTCAAAGGGCAAGTATGCAAACAGAGCATGTACATAAATGACAAGTCAGTTTTCAAAATTTCACTGTAAAAAGAAGCGACTTCAGTTAAATGGCATGATGAATTCTAATTAATAGAAAGTATTAGACTGAAACAAAAGGCAAAAACATCACTATAGAATAAACAGAATCTCACATTAAGGACCATTTACTCTGATAATTCTGTCAAACTGACAGCAGTAAGTGAATCTTAGTTCTCTGTGGTGCTGTAATTGGCATCCTCAGAGCTCACACATGCAGATTCAAGAACAATTAAGCTCTATGCCTTAGCCATGGAGATACGACAATGCTAACAAGCACCTAGAATGAGGATAAATTGTTGGCACTTCAGAGATGGAAACAAGCTGGAGTATGTTAGTACAGAAGGCTTAATGAGATGTTGAGGTGTGTGTGTGGCTATGGGATAATACCATCTGACATACATGCAGATTCAAGTTACGGCTGTGGCTAGTTTAAGTGAAGCCTACTTAAAACACTTAACAGCAGCTGGGGCCTAATGGTCTCACTGAGTACATGTCTTTGCATTGCTAGATAGTGCTATTGGACCCAATCACTCCTGAGCAAATTTAAGAGGGGAAATGATGAAACATGCATCTTAGGATCCTTCTACCCTCTCCCCCCATAAACAAACATGATAAACCTGGATGTGCCTGAATTGCTTTCTACATTTTAAGCCCAATTCTCCTCTCATTTATACCTGTGAGAATTAAGAATAACTCCTTTTTAAGTCAATGGAGTAACACAGGTTTAAACACGTTTAAGTGAGACCCTTTGTATCATTTCACCCTAATACGCTAAACCAGAGGTGGGCAAACTTTTTGGCCCGAGGGCCACATTGGGGAGTAGAGATTGTATGGTGGGCCATGAATGCTCACAAAGTTGGGGTTGGGATGCAGGAGGGGGTGAGGGCTCTGGTTGGTTGTGCAGGCTCTGGGGTACGGCCAGAAATGAGGAGTTCAGGGTGCAGGAGGGGGCTCCGGGCTGAGAAGGGGGCTGCAGGGGGAAGGGGGAGGGCTCCGGCTGGGGGTGCAGGCTCTGGGGTGGGACTGGGGATGAGGGGTTTGGGGTGCAGGAGGGTGCTCCGGGCTGGGATCAAGGGGTTCGGAGGGCGGGAGGGGGATCGGAGCTGGGGGAGGGGGTTGGGGCATGGGGAGAGGCTCAGGGGTGCAGGCTCGGGGCAGCATTTACCTCAAACAGCTCCTGGAAGCAGCGGCCATGTCCCCCCTCCAGCTCCTATGTGGAGCTGCAGCCAGGCGGCTCTGCGCACTACCCCATCTGCAGGCACAGCCCCTGCAGCTCTCATTGGCTGCAGTTCCCACCAATGGGAGCTGTGGAGGCGGCGCTTGGGGTGGGGACAACGTGCAGAGCAGAGCCCCCTGGCTACCTCTACGTGGAGGAGCCGGAGTGGGGCCATGCTGTGGCTTCCAGGAGCCATGTGGAGCAGCCCCCGACCCTGCTCCCTGGCTGGAGCGGGGCCATGCCACTGCTTCTGGGAGCTGCGTGGAGTGGTCCCCGACCCTGCTCCCTGGCTGAAGCACCAGAGCAGGGCAAGCCCCAGACTCCACTCCCCAGCAGGACCTTGAGGACTGGATTAAAATGGCTGGCGGGCCGGATCCGGCCTGTGGGCCGTAGTCTGCCCACCCCTGTGCTATACTATTTATGAAAAAACAAACCATCAACTATAAAGATCATCAGGAGCCAATGTGTCTTGGCTATATTGGAATTATTTTATTAAATAAATTGCTCTGAACAAAGGATACCAATTAGCTATCTTTATTTAGGATGGGATTTTCAAAAGCACTCAATATTGGCCCAGTTCTGCTTCCTTTACAGTCAGTCATAGATTTCAGTGGGAGCAAAGGTGGGGGGCTTAGCTCAAAAAGTTTGAAAACAGCTTAGGGTGCAGGGAGGGGGTAGCTAGGGAGGGGGTACTGGCGGCGGGAGGGGTAACTCGGGGGGGGTGCGGCTAGGGGCTGTGTGCAGACGGGGTAGCTCAACTTGCGGGGGGGGGGTAGCTGGGGCTGTGTGTGGACAGCAGGGCCATCCCTAGGAATATGCAGAATACACAGCTACAAATTTCATGGTGCCCTAGGCAGCACCAGCTCCGGTGGCCAGCCCTATCCCCTGGCCGACCTTCCCCGCGGGCTGTGCCTGTTGTAAGGGGCAGGGCTGTCCCTACGGGGGGGGGGGGGCAGGACAACTCCCTCCGCGCCGCTTCTTAGCCTTCCCCCTGCTCTGCCCCTGGCCTGCCCCCCACTCCACCCCTTCCTCCTAAGCTGGGCCGGCTCTAACTTTTTTGCTGCCCCAAGCAGCAAAAAAAAGTGCCGCCCCACCGAGCCCCGCCGCCGGAACCCCCCCCCCACCCCCGCGCCCCGCGCTGCCCCCCCGCCAAGCGCTGCGTCACCGGAGCCCGCCCCCCCCCCGGCCGAGCACCACACCGCCGGAACCCCCCCTGAGCGCCGCCGGAGCGCCGCCGCCAGAGCAGCCCTCCCCCCCGTGGAATGCCGCACTGCGCTGCCCCCCGCCACCCCAAGATTGGCCACCCCTTACCAGGTGCCGCCCCAAGCATGTGCTTGGTTGCCTGGAGCCGGCCCTGCCCCTAAGCCTCTTCCCCCAGCAACCCTGCACTCGCCGGAAGCGGCGGGAAGTGGAGCAACCCAGCCCCAGCCTGCTCCACCCCGCCAGCTCAGCTGCCGGTGAGTGCGGGGGCTGGTCCTTCCCCAAGCGACACGGCTGGGGAAGCAGAGCGGGCTGGGGCTGGGTCACTCCACCTCCCACTGCAGGTGAGTGCAGGCACGGGGGGGGCACACCCCTTCCACCAAGCCTCCTCCCCCAGGACTGCCGTGATCTAGTGGTGCAGTTGGGGGAGGGGGGAAATGACAAAATGCCCTCCATGCCCCAACTCTGCCCATGTGCTCAGGGCTTCTGCCCCACAGGGAGCACCTAGGCTCAAGCCTCCAGGATTCAGCCCTGCACCTCCCCCAGCTTCAACCCTGCGGGGGTCGCCGGGGATTGGGGCTTCAGTCATGGGGCCCCGCAGACCCCTTGAAAGGGCTCGCGGACCCCCTGGAGGCTGCAGAACCCCGTTTGAGAACTGCTAAGCTAGAGGGTTCCTGGCAGCTGCATTTCCCAGCACACACTAAGGGAAGGAGAGGGCAACACGCAGGAAACTCTGTACAAGCCTGGCACGGAGCATCAGGCTGTTTCTCCCTCTGGATCCCTGGGCTCTGGGGAGTATGTGCAGGTATCTGGGCCAGGGAGCCTTGGGGCTAGGCTTTGGGAGGGATAGGGTGTGGGTATCTGGGCTGGGGGGGCCACAATTAGGCTCTGAGAAGGAGGGAGGTTGGGTTTATTGGCTGGGAGGGGCTCAGCTGGGCTCTGGGGTGGTTGTGGTGGTCTGCCCCCTTCCCCCCCCCCAGCTAGGTTTGGGGGAGGGGGAGAGGGGAGCAAAGAAACAGGAACTGGGTTGTCATAGGGGTTTCTTTAACTCTCTACTTCTGGGGGAAATTGTGTGTGTCTGTATTGTTACAAACATACTTGCTGATAGGCATTTTGAAATAAATCACCAAAATAATTAAAACTGGCATGACTATGTAGTGTTATTTTGACAAATAAAATGTGCAGAATTTTAAAATATTGTGCACAGAATTTAATTTTTTGGTGCAGAATGACCCCAGGAGTAAGTGAATAGAGCCCACAAAAAGCCACACTTCTAAAGAAGAGCACTATGTAAGCCTCTCTCTCTCTCACGCATACACACCAACAGAATTTGGACCAATGAAAGATATTTCCTTTCATGCCTCTCTAAAACACTTCATATAAGTGAGTTTGAAAAGGTCTTGAGAACTTATGAGTAAAGTACATGTCTCAATGCCATCTACTGGGGCATGATAGAACTGCAGCTATGAAGAGTTCTCTCCACTGGATGAGATCGTTCTATAACTTAAAACATGTTTCTATTCTGAAAAGCTGTGAAAGCGGTGTTGTAGGATTTTATGCTATTGTTTCTCAATTACTCTCTATATATATTAAATTTGCTCAGTTTACAAATAAAACTATAGGATATCTCTTCGCTCCCCCAAGTCACCAGCCCTGTAAACACAGTCTGTTTTTTCCTTCTTGCACATCACCACCAGTATTAACAATCCTGCAGGCCAAATTATCTCCTCGATTTTCAGGGTTGCACAAATATATGGAGTCACTGAGAGACAAACCAACCTTAGAACTCTCAAAGATGATATTTTTACAGAGTCATTTTTGGGGGTAGAACTGCACTTCAAGGATTAGTCAAGCCACAGTTTAGTGATGACAGTCTTCAGTTCAAATTCCATTGATTCTTCATAGCACGTGTGCATCTGGATATTTAATAAGTCCATTGCTGGGAGTGGAGGTGGAAGTATAAGCACAAACTATTGCAAACTGAAAGAAGATTTTTCATCTGTTCTCTACATATTCAGCACTCTCAGCAGTGCAAATTAACAGCCCATTATATACACATTACCCAACTTATAAAAATTGGAGAGGTAGTTCTTCCAATTTCCTCACTGCAGTTAATATTTTCCTCAAAAATTGTACTTATTTGGGCATGAACCATGTGCGCATAAAGAAAAGAATAATACATTCAAAGTTAGATTGAGTCCAAGTGGAAGCTTCCTTATCTAGGAAATCAGTGGTAAGAGTCCCATTGATTTTAACAGGAGATGGAGCTAGCTCTTCATGCGACTTGCAATAAGGTCAACCAGCTTCACCACCTATAAAAAGAACAGGAGTACTTGTGGCACCTTAGAGACTAACAAATTTATTAGAGCATAAGCTTTCGTGGGCTACAGCCCACTTCTTATGAATCTCAAGGGTACAGCCTATTCTTCACCAGCTATTCAGTGTCCCAAAAGGGCAATTCTGCTCAGTTAAAATTTCAATGTACACTTTTTAAAGAAAAATGGAATTGTTCTCCACTGATTATGGAATGTACCTTTGCCAGGCAATTAAAGGAGGCCCCAATCCTGCAAGCTGACTGTGAATGAGTGCACCTAAGTAAAGCTCCATTGACTTCAATGGGGATTCATGTGTGCACACTCAATCGCAGGATCATGGCCTGGGGACAAAATTTTCCTGTTGGTGATCCATACATGTTGAAAAAGCTGAATACCATAGTGAAGAAACTATGATTATTGACTATAGGATCCACATGGGTGGAATACCCAAGTTCTGGGTATTAGTATTACTCTATAGGTTAGAGGAATATTTTGTCCATAAATCCTTTTCCGACAGTATATTTTCCAGCAGGTCTCATTATTTGCATTATTTTAACTAATGTAAAATTCTGCTACTGGAACTTCTCTGCTGTTGCTTCATGTCTGCCTTTG
Source organism: Trachemys scripta elegans (assembly GCF_013100865.1). Taxonomy (NCBI): domain Eukaryota; kingdom Metazoa; phylum Chordata; order Testudines; family Emydidae; genus Trachemys; species Trachemys scripta. The sequence goes on from NC_048299.1 coordinate 85,101,484, forward strand.
TGGCATATTAAAAAATTCACTGTGTATGTATACTGGAGCATGGGGGAAGGGATAGCTCAGTGGTTTGAGCATTGGCCTGCTAAACCCAGGGTTGTGAGTTCAATCCTTGAGGGGGCCATTTAGGGATCTGGGGCAAAAATCTGTCTGGGAATTGGTCCTGCTTTGAGCAGGGGGTTAGACTAGATGACCTCCTAAGGTCCCTTCCAACCCTGATATTCTATGATGGCTTAGCATTTGGTTTATCTGAGCAAAAACTCAATTGAACAGTTATTCATGGAAAGTGAATACCAAAGGGGAGGAAGAAAATTCTAGTGGAAGTTGTATTGCTGTCACCGTTTCCATACATCTTTGGAAACCCAGTTATATTAGCATTGTGCAAGCATATCAGAATCAGAAATGAAAGACTACAAAATGAAAAGGGAAACTGATAAAACAGCATCCAACTTGAAAGAATTGCAAAAAATAAGAAATCCACATATATGGGGAAGAGAGCACCAAGTTAAATTTTTAGAATGATTTCAGTTTTAATGTTTTACATTAATACTAAAATAGACAGATGACAAAATGACCGATACCAACAGTATTCCCAATTCTCCTCTCACAAGTATAAATCATCTATAATTCTACTGAAGTCAGTAGAGTTACACTGACTTGAAACTGACGTAAGTTAAGAATCAGGCCCAGCGTTCTTTAAATCTGGTTCCACTTACATTTACTTCTCGCTAATGTGGTCTGCTTGGGAGAACTCTGATGCTGGAACAGTAAAGGAATTGTAGGTAAAAATTAAAGTTGCATTGGCTGAGCAGTTGTTTATCCCCAGCTGCACAACATTTGATGGTTTGTAACACTGCCTAACACATTAATGTAAATTGTAGGGGAAGAAGGTCTTAAATGAATAGGAATAAGAAATGGCATCATACAGTAGCAGCAAGCAACAAAACACCATGAACTTCCACTTAACAGAGAAAGATGATGTTTGCAGTCTTCCTTGGGGAAGTTTTCAGTGGAATGATTACAGCTGCTATGACAACAAGGGGGAGGATGTGATGTCACATAATGATCCGAGCGACTGCAGTCACATTGTCCCAGCACACCGCTCTAGTTGCCAGCTGGAAATCCAGTAGAGACCTTATTAAGTGCATCTGTTCAGTAATTACTACAACTTTCCACGCATCACATTTTCAACTTTGAAAAACAGCCAGAGATCATAGGCTCCAGATACTGATGTAATACCCGGGGTTAAATTCTGAGTTCTGAAAATCTCAAGTAGGTAGCTATTAGAAATCCAGGGTCAGGTTTCAGTGGAACTATTAAATACAATCTATGTCACTGGAGAGAGAAGCTAGGAAAAAATCAACACAATTGTTTATGAATTCTTGGAAATGCGCTATGGAAAATGAATATGGTTGGTAGGCTTCACCCTGGGTGATTTAAATTGCTTCAATTATAGGTCAGATTATTTTCTAAATTACTCCACACTAGTGTAAATCTTTGAGGCCAGATTGCCAGCAAGTGTAAATCATTGTAGCTCTCAACCTCAGTGGAGCTATGAGTTTTCATACCCCTTGACTTGAGTGGTGTTACTCCAGATTTACATTGGTGTAAATGAGAACATAGCTACAGAGCCACAAACATGCATTTACACTGCATATGAAAAAACAGGCTAATTAGCAGAGCATAAGAATTTTTTTTTTAAATAGTTCTGTGGCAGAACAAATCCCAAAGGACAGTTAGATTTGAAAGCTCTCTCCACCAGCCTTCAATTCTCGTATTGGCCAGAAATATATAACTTTAATAGAAAAAAAATCAACTACTTTCTGTCTTTGATTTCTCTCATAATTTAGATTTGGAAAAGGAGGGTAACTTCCTAAATTCAGGCTTGTTTCATGCCAAGTTTGTTTGGCCACCAGTGTATCCAAGGTTAAATGTTTAAAATTACAGTGGCCATAGCAAACTCTGGAGGAGATATCGATTAGATTACCTAAAAATCTTTCCTTCCTCTAACTTCTGTGGTCCTATGAGGTAACCCAGACTAGTTCAGCTAAATGGAAATGTTCTAAGCGGTGAAGTTATATGCTTTTCCTAAACTGGTGAGATTGAGTTCAGGCTTCTATGATTCTCCTGCAACAATAAGTGACATCTCTGACACCAAATGCAAGAAGCTGATTTCCCTGCATTCCTTACACTACTTTAGGTGTTATCAGGGAAATACAAACACCCAAACTTGAGTCTTGTCAAGCAAAAAGGGAACTCAGTTTGAACGGGTTTACATTGTATTTATTTGTAATTTTAAAGTATCTGCAAATATTCTCTTACTGCTACAGGTCTTAAGTAGTTATTTTACAGGTCAATGAATTTAATGTGACTAGTGACTGTGAAGTACAAAACAACAAGATAATTTTGTTAGTCAGACACGAAACATTGACTATATCAGGGGTTGGCAACGTTTGGCACGCGGCTCGCCAGGGTAAGCACCCTGGCGGGCCGGACCACTTTATTTACCTGCTGACGCGGCAGGTTTGGCCGATCGCGGCCCCCACTGGTTGCGGTTCGCCGTCCCGGGCCAATGGGGGCGGCGAGAAGCGGCGCGGGCGAGCAATGTGCTGGCCGCGGCTTCCCGCTGCCCCCATTGGCCAGGGACGGTGAACTGCGGCCAGTGGGGGCCGTGATCGGCCGAACCTGCCACGTCAGCAGGTAAATAAACTGGTCCGGCCTGCCAGGGAGTGTTGCCGACCCCTAGACTATATGATTGGTACTCAGTTTAGCACCTTCTGCAGCCTGAAACTTGCAGCTATTACTCAGCTAAAAGTCTCATTGATCCCTGGAATGCATCCGAAGAAGTGGGCTGTAGTCCACGAAAGCTTATGCTCTAATAAATTTGTTAGTCTCTAAGGTGCCACAAGTACTCCTGTTCTTCTTTTTGCGGATACAGACTAACACGGCTGCTACTCTGAAAATTGATCCCTGGATAAAGCTGAATTAAACATGGTTTGCCAAAGGAATCTTCCCTCCCCCAGGGTTGGAAAGCATCGGTGCAGTCTGTCACTGTGCTCCCCACTCCACCACCATACATAAACGACAGAGACAATCCCATTGTCTATGCCCCAGAACAACCCATCTCTGCTACCAGAGACAGCCATATTGGAGCACTGTTCTGCGGTTCATATACATATATGAGCCGTGTGCTCCCTCTCTGCATCCTCTCCCTAAGGAAGAAGCATGATCTAGTGGTTAGGATGCTAGTCTAGGACTCGGGAGACATGGGCTCAATTCCTCATGCCACTGCAGACTTCCTGTGTAACCTTGGGCAAGTCATTTAGTCGGTCTGTGCCTCAGTTCGCCATCTGTAAAATGGGGATAATAGCACTTCCCTACCTCACAAGGGGTGTTGTAAGGATAAATACATTCAAGAACGTGAGGTGCTCTGTTGAAGAGTGACTCACCAGCTGACATGCCCCCTCATGGCAGGACAAAGCACAGCGGGACCTTCCCCCCAGTGGCCTTGGGGTCTGACAGCCATTCAGGCCCAGTGGTGATTCTGTTCTTCTAGCAACTTGTCTCTGCACCAAGGTCATGTAGTCTCAACCCTTCCAGGGTAATGCATCCCAAATAAAGTTTCCAGCCACACTACTAGTCATCCATACAGTCTCTCTCCCAACTCCCCCACCTCTGTCTCCAGGACTCCTCTTCAATCCCACTCAGAATAGCAGGTTCCTGGGTTTCTCCCCAACAGAACTCAAACACCCCCAAACAAAACCACACAGAAGTTTAGCCGCTGCCCTCCCCTCCTCCCCCGGGCCCGAGTTTTTAGTCCCTCTGGGTTCTCTTCTGGAACACTGACCCACAGGGCTACATACCTGGAACCTTGCCCGTTTTAGGGCCCACCACAGAGTTAGCTCCTTCCTGTAGCTTCCCCATACTTCCCCTCCCAGAAAGCAGGAGCGGGTTCTCAACTGGGGATACATATATGTTTGGGGGTACACACAGATCTTCCAGGGGGGCACATCAACTCATATCTAGATATTTGCCTAGTTTTACAACAGGCTACATAAAAAGCACTAGTGAAGTCAGTACAAACTAAAATGTCATAGATGACTTGTTTATACTGCTCTATATACACTATACACTAAAATGCAAGTACAGTATATATATTCCAATTGATTTTATAATTATTTAGTAAAAATGAAAAAGTAAGCCATTTTTCAGTAATAGTGTGCTGTGACTTTTGTATTTTTATGTCTGATTTTGAAAGCAAGTAGTTTTTAAGTGAGGTGAAACTTGGGGGTATGTAAAACAAATCAGATTCCTGAAATGGGTACAGTAGTCTGGAAAGGATGGAGAGCCACTGCCCTAGACCCCTTCTCTCCTAGATCTCCACCTTCCTGAGTCTCTCTCCTCACTGTTCTTCTGAATTCCTTCCTTTATGATGATAACCAGCTCCTCCTCAGCAGGGTCCGATAACAAATTGAATCTACACACCTTCTAGGTGCAGATAAGTTGTCTAATTGAGCCTCCAGACTCTTATTAACCCTTTTGCTGCCACAGTGGGTTGTACACACAATCACATGCTCAGATACTATGGTAAGATAGATAAATCAGTTGATCCGCAGTGGTGATGTTATGTATCTAGAAAGTCGAGGGCAGGATTTGCCTCAGACAGTCAAAATTCAAAACAATTATACAAGATAGTCAGAGGAATTCTCCTTAGTGGATAAAATCATTATTGTCACTCCTATCACCTCTCCTCCTTGTCTAAAGCTCATGAGCTTATTTTCCTATACGCAAGGCCCAAACATGGCGGATAATGCTGCCTACTCTTACATGTCAAAACACAGTGCAAAGGTTTTACACTTCACAGCTTCCCTTAGAAATGAAATTGACAGGGGGAAAAAAATACTTTAGAAGTGATGCATACTGAAGTGCCACAGCACGACCTGATCCAGTTTCTACTCCACTGAGTTTGGCCTCAGAACTGGCAATCATCTTTCACCTCAGAATTATTTTGACATATAAGACGTCAACCCAGGACACTGACTCTTTAATTGTGTGCCAAGATATGTACCATGGGGCAAACTGGTTTAGTACAAGAGGCAGCTAGGTCCTCAGTTGGTGTAAATCATCATAACTCTATTAAAGGATGGCCAGACCTTTGCAAAGTAAAGCTCATGTAGGACTCCATCCTGTAAAGTGCGGAGCACTCCTATGAAATGTTGAGTCCCCTCTACTCCCATTAAAATCCCTCTCTTCCTTATGGATTCAGGGATTCCCAAGCCAGAAGAGACCATTGTGATCATCTAGTCTGACCTCCTGTATATAGAGCTTACCCAAAATAATTCCTAGAGTTTGTCTTTTAGAAAAACATCCAATCTTAATTTAAAAATTGCCCGTGATGGAGAATCCACCATGACCCTTGGAAAATTGTTCCAACAGGCAATTACTCTTAAAAATGTACACCTTCTCTCCATTGGATGGTGGTACGCTGTGTTCTGAAAGATTGAAGAGCCCATTATCAGATATTTGTTCACCATGTAGGAACCACAACTGCAAAGACATAATAGCAAATCATAACAGGAACTCATGTTGTTTATTATTGCATCAGGGTGGAATTCACCACTGTGTAGAGGGCCAGCACAAGTCTACACCTCACCCACATAATTCTGATCATTCAACATTCATGGAAGTGAAGTGAATTTCATGCATAGCAAACAGATCTATCAGACAGGTTTGAGTCTGGCTTTGTAATTTGGGAACAGAGTTAATAGCAACTTACACCTTTTTAGATTCTCGTTCCACAATAAGTTGGTTAGAGAGACAAGGTGGGTGAGGCTTCTCGGCTCTCTGAGCTGAGGGGTGAAAATATTATCTTTTATTGGACCAACTTCTGTTGGTGACAGGGACAAGCTTTGGAGCTTACACAGAGCTCTTCTTCAGGTCTAGTAAAACCTGAAGCAGACCTGTAGAGAAGTTATGCGTAAGCTTGAAAGCTTGTCTCTCTCACCAACAGAAGTTGGTCCAATAAAAGATACTACCTCACCCACTTTGTGCCTCTAATACCTTGAGACCAACATGGCTACAACATTGCATACAATATATTTGTTGTCAGTTTTCTTTTCACAACATTTGTCTTTCCTTTCTTTATATCATATTGTATCTGTATTGGTTTCAGAGTACACTGACAAATTATTTAATAAAATAATTAAAATAAAGACAAATTTTTATAAAATAGGTAGGTTAGTATCACATTATCATGCTTAGAATTCTCAGTTCTACTGGTTCAGGTGGCAAGATACTTGACTTAAACATCAAAATTACTAATATCAGTTCCTCTCTATCAAAAAACAGTGGTAAGCAGAACTCTTAGTTGCATCACTGGAACTGGGTTTTTTAAAAATTCGTGTAACAGCTTAGTCCTGGTGAAATATGCTGACTGCAATCCCCAGTGATTGAAGTTTTCTATCTGCAGAACAGAAACAGCTCATGGATATGCAAGTGGAGCTCCCGTCACACTACCCCCAAACTAGAATTCAGTCCTGACTTGGAAGGCTCACTTCCAGAGGTGGAAATGTACTTCAGGTTCCTTCTCCACCAATAGTGGTGCCAATTATGTTGTTTTTCCGGACATTGGACACATGGCCACTAGAAAATGGACTGAGCCCACAAAATGCATTTCACCTTGGCCACCAAAGAGTGATCTTTTTTTTTTCACAGCAATCCACAGAAGGAAAAATCTGAAAAGCCACTAAATTAGGTTAACGTAGCATAGTTAGTGGGACCCTTGCAAGCTACTTGTATTTGGGAAGTGCAGTGCTGATTCCAGGTGCCGTCCTAATGCACTAACATGGCTCTTTAAAGAAGAGAAGAAGTATATGCGAGCAGCACAGTACAAATGTGGGGTGAGGCACCCATACCATCTCAACTGCAAAGATGTTTTCCACCAACAGGACCTCTTTAAAAGCTGTTGCAGATGATCAAGGGAGCTCCTGGAGTTAGCACTGCACTTCTCATAGACTCATATAGCTGAGGGGAATCCCATTGTGACGATCATGAAAAAATGCAACCTCATTACAGGAAAGATAAATTTAGGCTCCCTACCCCTCTTCCCCAGGGTGTCAATGTGATATTACAATTCCCTTGTTTTCCCCCAAAAGAATGAAGAAAAGGAATTCCTGAGAACGTGTGGGCAATACTTGTTTATAATTTCCTGTACATAAACAACTATGTACTGTCAGATTGACATTTATTTTACATTAAGAATAAAAAACAGAACAAAAGTAAAACTTCCATGAAAGAGTACAGTGTGGGTGTTTCCTCTGTAGCAGGTGGTATCTGATCAGATTACAAGATTACAAGATGGCAGCTGCCATCAAAAGAACTCCTAAAAATTTAAAGTTACAGTACACATAAATAGCAACTATTATCTAGCTAATGTAAAGACATTCTTTCAACTGAACAGCAAAATAAGCACAGTGCAAACGTCATATCTTTCTCACTCATCTGATGTTTGATTGTCCACACCCCTCTCTGAATAAAAATCTAAACCATACACGTCAGCTAGTTTGAATATTGGAACTTCTGCTGAGAGCCTATCAAGTGAAAATGTCAGAGAAACAGAATCATTTTCCTCTAACAAGGAACTTTAGAGGTAAAGCGGTTTTCTTTATTCTAATAAAGCTACACTCAGCTTCACTGTAGAACCTTTACCTAAAACTTCGAGCCCCACTCCTGCCTGGAGTCATATGACAGATTTAAATAAACAGTGCACATATCTTCACAAGTCACAATATTTATATAACCAATGCACAAAATAGATTACCAAGGTAAATTTCTGCAGTGACCAAATAAGAACATTGTGTCTGTGTAAGCACTTCATAAATACACTTCCCTGGTTCACCACTTGAAATTTAACACCAAAATGGGGTTTAATGAATGAATCAGAAAAATCACAAACTTTGAAGACACAGGAAACAGAGCTTATAAATAAATACTGACCAGAGACTGAACTACCATTGATCTGGACACAAAGCTCCCATTTATTTTAACTGGAGCTCTGCATGCAGAATGGTGGCAGTGTCCTTTTTAATGACAGTGAAGCTCAAAGAGTCTTCGCTGCAAGATCTCATAAATGGTTGACAACATTGTTATGAATCAGACCCGCAAAACCATTTATTTCAGGTCAGTGTCTTCCCCCTCCCCCAATACCTAAACAATGTTGAGTTACAGTAGAACTCCCAACCAATTCAGTTACTTCTAATACACCTCTACCCCAATATAACGCTGACCTCAGGAGCCAAAAAAAAAAAAAATCTTACCACGTTATAGGTGAAACCGTGTTATAGCGAACTTGCTTTGATCCGCCAGAGCACGCAGCCCCGCCCCCCCGGAGCGCTGCTTTACCGCATTATATCTGAATTCGTGTTATATCGGGTCGTGTTATATCAGGGTAGAGGTGTAGTTATAATTGTATTCTATAACAATAAATTCGTTAGACTCGTGGCTAGGACACTTAATGTTATTCAAACACTTCTGGATATGAAAAGCACGGGGTTAAAATTAGCTTTTAATCATAGAAAAATGATTAACAAAGAAGGAAAATATCATCTTGTTGACATTTTTGTTTACCATCTTCTCAAGCTGAAGGACAGTGGGTCTGATTCTTCACTTCCTTGCATATTTAGTTTAGTCAATTAGACCAGGTAGATATGAAACAGTAGATACGAAACACTAGCATTCTGATACACTAGTGTTCTACACTCACTATGCACTGGAGTGACAAGACAGGGTGCAAAGCAAGAAACAGGCACTGTGTTTTCATCGCTAGTCTTTTAAACTTTCACTTGCACTCTGATTTGCTTATTTCTGAATGGGGAAATTGGCTACAGAGAATTTATCTTTCTGGAAGAATTCGAATCTAATAGCCCCACTCCAGGCAAAAACCTTCATAGACTGTGAAATGTCCAGATGGAGAGGGAAGTCAAATAAAGGTCTCAGAACAAATACTTACTACTGGGTAGATTTATTATCCTGAATGGTCCCATAGAAATCAAGGGACTTGATTCATAGGCCCATTATGGTCTGGTCTATGGAGCATAACTCCACTAGTGCAAAGGGACCATACACCCACTTTAAGTGGCTACTCAGGAAGTTTCCACCTGGTGTAGAAGTTTCCACCATGACTCCTCACAGCCCCAGTCATAATGGCTGTCGCTGGGAGAAAGGAGCATAGCCAGAGTCTCTGCTTTCCAGATATTCCCAGCTGCCAGAACTGTTTCTTTGGGCCACCAATACCAGGCTGAAAATTACAGCAGCCTTGAACTCGCTCTAATTAACACTATGGCATGAACAGGACACTGACCAGCACCAGTATGATGGAGCTACAAGGGTTGCATGAATGCCTCGAGCCAAAGAACAGAGTTATGGGAAAAGGGCATTTCCCCAACCTTCCCTGCATTAGAATGCTAACATCCCACACAATTGATCTTCAATATTAGGCCCAAACCCTTCTCCAAGAAAAGCTACAATAAGTCTAATTGTAAATCATTAAGCAAACAGCCACACAGTAAGTCATCTCCTAGCTGGAAGACAGCAATTAGATGCATAGACAGATTAAAATGTACATCGCATGTCATTTTACACAGAGTTCCAGCTCAGCACAGACTGTTTTCAGCCTCATATTTTTACAGTTTTATTGCCTGATCTTCAAAAGTACTGACTTCCCACAATTCCTATTAACCCCAATAGAAGTTGTAGGAGCTCAATATTTCCAAGGAATCACTGAGACTCTTTGAAAACCTCGTTCTAAATACCGAGGCAGAATTCTCTTCCAATCAAAAGGAAGAAATACTAATGTTAAGCCCATTCCTCATAGTTTTTAGTTAGCATGCAATTGCTAAGAAATATTCACATTCTTCGGTACAGAAACTTACACATATTTGATCACTCAAGAATCCTTTGTGTACTAGTAATCTTAGGAAGCATGTTTGCAAAGTTATCACAAATGCATATGTCAAATCAGTGCATATTTGTCAAGTCACACAGATCCTTTTGAAATATACCTATAATATTCTATTTCTACATACTATAGTGTACGATAACATGCAAATGGTTAGTTGTTTTCCTTGGGTACCCATTTGTGCATCAATCTTGAGGAAAACCATCTGTGAGATAGCATGACTACTGTCTTAAAAAAACCCATGAAATTGGAATTGTAAATCCAAGTCCTTTGATGCAAAATCTGATTCAGTCTTCTCTAGCATAACTAGTAATAAGAGACAAATAGCCAAGACAGAAATCTTGTTGGTTCTAAATATGTATTAATAAAATTAAGCACACACACAAATGCTTTGTTGCCTAAGCTAGTGCTGTGTCCTTCCTAGGCCCAAAAAGAGAACAGCACCATGGGAATGCTAATCCCCCAAATTACCACAGAGTGATGCAAAGTGATGCCAAATAACCCTATTTATTCATAAAGATACAAGGTGTTAAATAGACCTTTATAATGGAATCTTGATTAAACTTTATTATGGAGAGGTGGTAGCCTCTCCATAGTTAAAGTAAAATAAAAATAATGCATAATATTTGTGTCATAGTTTTCCTCTTCAAAGTGCTGTATGGATATTAACATACAGCTATATGAAAATATTTTCCTGCAGTGCATAGTCTAACTTTAAATAGCTCTCCCAGAAAGTAGGTTTTAACAGTTGCAAAAGGCATTACAAGGCTCGGAAGACAAGAGAGGGAAGTTCTCACATCCAACAAAAAGTCTGCATCCGTCATTAGAGAACAAAATTCTGCGCTCAGTTACACCAATCCAGAATAAACTCCACTGACTTTAGTAGTGCAAGAGAGCAGATCTGAGTCAATTTCTAAAAGATATACATAAAGTGATGGTTTCTTCCACGTAGATTATCCAAAATTCCCTCTTGGATTACAACGAAAAATAAAATCGGCACGGTGGCTTGTTTTCTTTTTGAGATATACAGGGATTTGCATAATGCAGCCCAGTGAGATATAAAATTTTGAAAGAACAGCCTGTTCAGGTTACTCAGCTCACCTAACCTTTGCACAGCAAGCCTCACAAAGAAAAAAAAAATCTGCAGACACCTGTAGCTTTGGGAAGGCTCACTTTTTCTCCTCTGCCAGCATAATGAACACAAAGCACCAAATCCATTCCTTATGTAAACAACTGCACCAGGAACAAACATGGCCCTAGAAATTAAAAGCTCTCCTGATGCACTTTCCAATGCTAGCATATATAAAGAGATTATACGTTTCTACTTTAGCTAGAAAATAGCACATGGTCATAAGTTTTTGAAAGCTTACGAGATGAGCCAAGAGATAATAAAACACAAACTCCCAGTGCTTATGTTACGGGGCTTGTCGGAAGGAAACGCATCAAGCAAGTTAGAAACATGTAATCCTAAAACACAGGCTTTCCTGAGGTAAGGCTCCAAAACAAAAGATGTGCAAACCTCTATTCCAAAAAACAGATAAAAGGGTTTAGAGCAGCTACTAGTCAAAGGCAAATTTCTTCGACAGAGGAAAATAAAGAAAACAGCTGGATACAAAGCAAAGCAAAAGTTACAGGACATCTATGCATTTCAAAAAGCACTGTTGGTGGATAAACTGTCTCCTCATACTGTGCCGAATATACAAAGAAAGCTAGAAGAAAAGGGAGGGAGGGAAATTAAAACAAAAAGCCTCACCAATTGTAAAGCTAAAGCCATCAATGCTGAAAGTGGCACTCCGGCATTTTTTAAATCCTTCTTTTCTACTGCTTGGCTCTGTCATGATCCTGTCAGTTTGTACTCCAGCAGCAGTAGTTCTCCCCTCGTGAAATCAGAGCTTCTGAGCTAGCAATTAGCTGTCCTTGTATCTCTGCCTGTAGCAGCACTCACACCCGACTTCACACATCTCCTAACGCAGAGAGCTGAATCCGAAAGACATGAACCCAGCAGTATTCTCCACCCCCTAAAACTGCCGCTGGCATGTTATTGACATGCCTACTCAGAGTTTAACAACTGGTTAGAGGCTCTGGGATCCAAACTTAACAGTCAATTAGTGTAACACTCCTGAGTCAACAAGTCAATTGTCAAATTTCTGGGTAGGAGTTCAGTATACAATTAAAATAACCTGAAGTGTTAAATTTTGCTAGAATCTAAGCACTGGCATTCCTTGTATTCCATGTAGTTTTGGATATATTTTGCTTTCCAAAACCAACTCTCTGTACAATTTTTCTTGAGTATGTACCCGAATATTTGGATGCTAATATCTAAACTGTATTGTTACATTTATTCACCTAAATGTGGGTTATTGCTGATTATGCACTATATGTATCTTATGACTTTTTAAACAAACACAAAGTATTTGTGGATAATCTAAGCACTATACCCAGATGCACAGACACTCTTTTCTTAACCTGTGTACTATATAATTTTCTAACATTAGCTTTAAACCCCTGCCTTTATAACTCTCCTGGTTTATGTAGGCTTCAGATGTGCAGCAAATTATAGTGCTCAAATTCCAGCCCAGTGCTTGTGGACAACATTAATGTTTTAATCCCACTCAAGGTGTAATGCACCATCAATAAATAGTTTCTTATACTGGTTGTAATCTTTGAAAACACATATATTGGCAGGAATTTAACCATTAAAGCAGACACAACTATGAGACAATACTAAAAGTAAATTACCAGGGACAATGAAGCATCCAGAAAAACTGAAAAGCCTTCAGGCTCTACCTTTCCTCAGCAGTTGCTACCACAAGAATATATTGCACTTAGCACTTTTGTCCAAGGATCTCTAAGAATTTTGAAAAATTAACCAAGCTTTGCAATACGCTGGTGAAATAAGTAAGAATTACTGCCATTTTTATGAATGGGCAAACTGGAGCAGAGCAGTTAAGAAACTTGATGATATTCGCATAGCAGGTTAATGGCAGACCAGGAATAAATAGCATGCACATGTCCTGGCAAGAACTGTACATGGTGGTTTCATTTCACTCAGGTTCTTGCAAACCCTTTTTTCCTGTGATCTTGATCGTGAATTCCCAACCCCAAAGTGCTTGGATTTCTCAGGTATAAACTATAATAAAGCTCAGCTAAATTCACTAAGTTTTGCACAATCTTGGATGGACTCCACATAGATCCATTAAGTTTTGTAAGGTTTCCAACCAAAACAGTAACTCAGCTCAAGTTCATACAAAGCTTGGGTAAACTATGTCAAAAGATTTACAAACATCAGCAAATCTGGTCAGTTTCAGGCATAAAATCTGAAATCATGTTAGATTCCTAGGAAAATCTGGAAGAAAGGGAAAGTTTTGCATAGCTCCAGTCCTTGCTTACTCCCAGTCCGGACTTCTGACCTTTGGATTTGGTCAAATATGCCAGTGCTATCTGTGAGCACAATTCCACTGAAGTCAATGGAATTAAGTCTACTTATGTTGTGTTAAATCTAGCCCAGTGACCTCAATAGTGTAAAGTAATTCTTTGTAAACATTTAAAACTAATTTGCATGTTAAATTAATTCTGTAGGCCAAGGTTTCAGCCCAGTATTAACTAGGCCTCCATATTTGGGCCAGAAATTTTGCAGGTGCAAATAACTTGGGCATGATTTTTCAACTACAATTATGGTAATTCAGATGTCGAAAACGCCTCCATCTTTTATATGTCACTTTTCTTAGACTGTAAATTCATCAGGGCAGAGGCTGTCTCTTACTTATGTCTTGTACCCATTTTTCAGGAATGGGGCTGTGATCCTGAATGAGCCTCTTGGCAGTACTGTACTATAAAATATTAAATAATAAGTACTTAGACATGAAACTTACATCAACTGCAGCTGCAATTGTGAGGAGGGATAGCTCAGTGGTTTGAGCATTGGCCTGCTAAACCCAGACTTATGAGCTCAATCCTTGAGGGGGCCACCTAGGGATCTGGGGCAAAATCAGTACATGGTCCTGCTGGTGAAGGCAGGGGGCTAGACTCAATGACCTTTCAGGGTTCCTTCCAGTTCTATGAGATAGGTATATCTCCATATATTATATTTAATTATTTGCAGCCACACAGTTACAAGTGTAAAATCAGCAAATTTTTAAAATCTGTCCTTGTAAAATGTGGCCACTGCAAGAAAGTCTTTTGAAGGGCAATTTAATAAATGAGGGGGCCTAACTACCTCATGAACAATGTAAAAAAAACCAGAACTAGTTTAAAATTCTGTCTCTCTGGAATCATTTTCTCTGTCACTGGTTATTTAGGTCATACACCTACATCAGTACTAACGTACAGCCTAAGAAAGCAAAAGCCTGAAAAATGACTCTCAATATCAGAACCAGAATGTACAAAGTTAAATGTATCTAATGGAAAAGGTAAAAGTGTAAACCTGATTTCTTATTGGCTACTGTACTGTATTGGTTACTTTCTGCTTGATCCCATTTAATTCTTTGCACCTTACAGAATTAGTGTCTTTCAGCTCCTAGCTAGATTTCAGTTCTGGTGATTATATTCTGCCTTCCTATACCATCCCTCCAGTTTCACTTGGGGCACAGTATTCTTCACTTCCTATTCTAAACTGTTGGTAGTGTTGATATATGCTGTTAAAACAGTTTGTGTGGCTGTAATTCAGTGTTGTGTGAAGTGCTCCCTGTATAGAGTTTGTGAATCACTTTGCATGAAAAGCATTGTGTGAATGTAAAATATTTATTATTATTGCTGTAAACAGCACATTGTATCCATGGCAACATTTAACTTGTGAACACAAAAAAGCCAATTACTTTCTCCCCTCCCCCCATTACTTTTTTTGAGGGAGGAAGGGGTTGTATATATACTTATGAAGTATATTAAAACTAAAAATAATCTCAGATCAAACCTTTGATCCATCCAATACATCATCCTGCATCAGTAGCCAGTACCAGCTGCTTCAGAGGAAGTTGTAAAAAAAATCCCAAAACAGACAGACAATTAGGTAATAGTTTTGTCTTAGCCCCAGACAATTAGTTTATGTCCTAAAGTCTGAGGTTTTGTATCCATTATAAGATTTGTCCCAGCTACAGTAACAGATAGTTTGTTCACAGTCATATTAAGGTCTAATCCTTTTCTGAATCCAACTAAGTTTTTTGCTTTAATATCTTGTGAGTGAGTGCCATAAGCTCATAATGTGTTATGTATAAAGATATTTCAGTTTTACAGTTCAAATGTGTTGCCTAATTTTCATTGGATGTCCCCTGCTTCTTGTATTGTGGGAAATGGAAAAATCAGAACTCGGGTGAAAACTTGGCACCACCGGAGTCAATAGCAAAATTCACACCAACTTCATGGGGCCAAGATTCATCCTCTCACTTTTTCTTCTCTATACTATTAATACATTTTATATACCTCTATTGTATCAATACTTAATGTATTCATGTCTTACAATAACAATAATGCCTGTGGTCCTTACCACATAGCAGGTTAAATCTGTAGTAACATTATGGAAGTTAGTGGGGTTACAATGGGAGGTACAATTGTACAATGAGGTTAGAATCAAGCCCAATGAGTTTATGCCACCATTTGTAGACATATCCATTCTTTTTGGGTGCCTGCAACATCTGAAGCCTGATTTTCAGTGGCACCTAGAATCCACAACTCATTTGATTTCAGTGATACCTCTGGGTGCTCAGCATGGCTGTAAATCCAGCTCAAAAAGTGTCCATAAATGGAGACTCAAAACTGAGGCACCCAAAATTCAGATAAAAAGATACTTTTTAAAATGTAAATTTTAATGTCAGGAATGACTAAATTCAGTCAGTCACTAACAGCTCAGAAATGTTTCTTCATGTACAGAACCAGTCTAGCACCCCCTCAGCTCCCCCTGATCTAAATCGCATTTGAAAACATTCAGCACCTCAAAAGAATGTTCAGCACTTTGCAGGACTGAGTCCTGCAAGTTGTTATCCTGTTTCATTTGAAAGGCTGGAACTTGAAATCCCTGTGAACGTCTGATGTGTTTAATTTTCAAGACGTAAAATGTGGTCACATGCCTTAAATTTGATACAGAAATGGTGATATTCTTGACTGAAAGCTTCTATGGTTTTATTGTTCCTAGAAGTACTCCCATCTGGATGCTATCAGAACATTGTCACTGTCAGGAATATTCATTAGATTTTAATTATTTTTGGTCAGGACAGCCAGAAAGCCATAGGAATTTTTTTTAAACGCTCAGGTGTTCTGTTGCTTTTCACTTGTTACAAACCTCACCATTTTCTCCTTCCAAATGGAGTATCCTCCAAAGCACTGAAATGTTCTCTTCGCTTAGGTTATTTTATATTTTCCGCTGTGTGTAGTCATTTTATGCAATTTAAAATGACATCATACCACAGAAAAAATGCAAGTGTGCATGCCAAATTCTGGACACGTGAAAAAAAACTGATTAAATTAATAATGGTCTGGATTTAATCTCAGCCATTTCATGCAGGTCCATATCTAAATGAAGTCTTGTTATGTTCAGAAACAAACTGACTCCAGGTTGTCTGTAAACAGTTATATAGCAAGCTGGTGTCCAAATGCACTCTGGTGCAAGCAGTTTCATCGCTAACTTCAATAGTGACAAACTGTGGTGTAAGATATACTTCCAATAGCAATTGTCACCAAGTGGGCATAAATGACAAGTAGTATCTTGCACTGATGTCGGCATTCAGTGGGGATGCAAGATTAGTGTCATTAGAAGTAAGATAGTGGAAAGAGAGGTTGCAGCAGGAAATACAAACATGACAGCATAAGCTGAAGCACATCCCTGTGTGTATGCACACATAGTAACTTATACCTGAACCATGCCTAATATATCTGAGGCCAATAGCAGCCTTGACAAAAACAAGTGCAGTTCCCATTTATTTAAATGGGAGTTCTGCTGCTTATGCCACAGCTGAATGAGGTCACCACAGAACACCAAATTGGTGTAAGCTACCCTCATTAGGCCAGCTTCTGCTCTCACTTACAATGGTAAAACGAAGTCATGGGTAAGACCAGTGAAGTCAATGGAGTTAAACCAGTGTAGATATGGGAGGAAAGGTAGGCTGATTTTGCACCTGCACTGAACACCAAGGCCATGATTTTCCTCTCCATTTCACCACTGTACTTCAACTGAAGTCACTGGTTTCACACTTGAAAAAATGGTGTAACAGTAGAAAATCTGGTTGCAAATCAGTGCAAATTACATTTTACTAATAGGTCAAATTCTGCTGCATGACACCAGTGTGAATCCAGAGTAGCTCTACTGACTTCAGTGGATTACGCCAAATTTACATTGGTGTCATGGACAGCAGAATTTTGTCCAACATGCAACTAAGGGCTGGTCCACACTAAGCCCCCAGTTCGAACTAAGATATGCAACTTCAGCTACGTGAATAACGTAGGTGAAGTCGAAGTATCTTCGTTCGAACTTAAAGGTACTTACCGCGGGTCCACACACAGCAGGCAGGCTCCCCCGTTGACTCTGCCTACTCCTCTCGCGGAGCAGGATTACCAGCGTCGATGGCGAGCACTTCCGGGATCGATTTATCGCGTCTAGACAAGACACGATAAATCGATCCCAGAAGGTCGATTACTTGCCGCCGAACCAGCGGATAAGTATAGACGTACCCTAAGACTATGTTTACACTATGTTGCAATGTGGACTACAGAGGTGTGAGCTGCAGAATGGACCAAAGTGTTGTGCTCTAACTTCTCCTTGTGTACTCTGCTGGTGCAACCTAACAGGTGCCTAGTTCACATAAACCTAGTCTTCAGGACGAGGTTAACATGAACTAGGTAGCTTTTAGGTTGTGAAAGCAGCATCCACAAGGGGAAGTTAGACTGCAACATTTTAATGCATTCTGCAGTTCACATACCCATGGTCAACAGTGTGGCAGACTGTAAACAAGTTCAAAGACAATTTAGACAGTCAGTCCGTCCTGTAAACCATAATTAATGTCACTGCTGAATTTAGTCTAGTTCTTTTCCATTACCTCTCTTCATAAGTCAAGAGTGTGGCAGTCAAGAACAACAATGACCAGTTAGCTCATGTATGCAAATTATGGCATCCTGATTGGCTGCTCAGCAGTCACTATTTTCTCTGAAGTCATTCTGCAGCTCGTCAAATCATACAAAGGAAATGTGTGCTTTCTGAGTCACTCATCACATCATTTGCAGTTCTTGCTGGATTTTCATCTTCTCTCCTCTCCCCTTCCCATTTAGAATGATAACTTTGAAATATGTTATGCTAAAGAAATTCAAGGGCATGCTGAAGAGGTATTCAGGATTTGTGATGAATATATGTGGCGTGTATGCGGTTATACTCCTAGGGGGGCAGCTCTTTACTTGGTTTAAATCAATGAGCTCCACTGACTGAGCTCCAGTGACTTCCATTAAGTTACTCTGGACTGACACTGCAGTAAATGAGATCAGTCTGGCCCTACTTCTCCAGCCAGGGGGTAGGAACTAAGCTGCTTTTGGGGCACTGTTTAAATGGTTCCCCACTGTCAGCAAATAGTACTGTAAATACTAGGGTTACCATTCTTCCGGATTCTCCCGGACATGTCCAGCTTTTCTGAGTTAAAAATAGCATCCGGGGGAATTTGTAAATGTCCGGATTTCCCCCCCCCCCCGTGCAGAGCGTGCGCGGCTGACAGGGGAGCCGGCCGGATTGTGCCACTCGCACGGGGCTCCAGCAGCCAGAGCCCCTTCTCCGCTTCCCCCTCTGCTCCCCTGCAACTTGAGACCACTCCCCTCCTCCCCCTCCCTGCATTCGCAGATCGCTGGACGTTCGCCTCGGGCCGCCGGCAGCCTGGAGCTCCTCCCCCTTCTCCCCCCCGCTGCCCAGCGCGCTGCTCCTCAGGGGCGGGGACCAGGCTGTGTGCTCCGCTGGAGAGCGCGGCAGCCTGTCGGGCTCCGCGTGGAGCCCGACACGCTGTTCTGAGCGGCACGGTAAGGGGCCCAGGGAGTCGGAGAAGGGGCAGGGGGGTTCTAAAGGGAGCAGTCAAGAGACAGGGAGCAGGGGAGGGTTGGATGGGTCAGGAGTTCTGCGGGGGGCTGTGGATAAGGTTTTGGGCAGTCAGAGTACAGGTAGGGGGTAGGGTCTCAGGAGGGGGTAGGGTCTCAGGAGGGGGCAGTCAGGGGACAAGGAACAGGGAGGCTTAGGTAGGGGATGGGGTTCTGGGGGGCAGTTAGGAGCAGGGGTCCCAGGAGGGGGCAGTCAGGGGACAAGCAGCGGGGGGAGGGTTGGGGGTTTTGAGGGGGGCGGGAAGTGGGAGGGAGTGGAAGGGGCAGGGGCGCGGCTAGGGCTCCACTGGGCTCTTTGATTAGCTAGCTAAGTTTTGCTGCAGAGTAACATAAGGCTAACCATCCTCCTCCAGCAGCTGAGGCATGGCTGTTACCTCTGTGTTCCCAAACCCCCCTTACTTCTGGCTATCCCTTGCCCTTTATCCCTACCCAGAGCACAAGCATACAGGACTTCAAGGAATACGCTTTCATGACTTGCCAAATAAAAAAATCCTTCATATAACAAAGTAGGGTGACCAGACAGCAAATGTGAAAAATCGGGACAGAGGATGTGGGGTAATAGGTGCCTATATAAGAAAAAGACCCAAAAATCGGGACTGTCCCTATAAAAACAGGACATCTGGTCACCCTATAACAAAGCCACATAATAAAAAGGCACATATCCTACCAGAGCCCATTAGCAAACAAGGCAAAGTGCCTTAAAAATGTTAGAGCCACCCAAGTAATGTGGTCATTCATCAGCCCACATATATTCCAAATCACTCCCTTTCCAAGTCAGCTGCCAGTCTTTAAATCATACCAGCATGAGCAAGTAACACAGACAGCCAGTCCAACTTTTATTATCAGGAGTCCAAAAATAGACTACTCAGGCCACATTCAATTCCTGAACCCAGCATTTTGGCCAGGCCAAAATGTCCGTGTTACCAGATTGAATGTGGCCTATAATCTATTTGCAGTACTGGCTGTTTTCCTTATTGATATGATCAGGATTTAAAGAGTGGAAATTAGCAAAAGTTGCTGGAGAATGTACACATTTTTATTGTCATGTCAAATAGAGATAAATTAAATAATTATATATACACACACATTCTTGCTAGAAGGTTACTACACAACAGTACTTTATTTCTTAGACTTCAGAAAACGAACACATTAGAACTCAAAAACAGGGACGCTCCCTAAGGCAGAAAGGGACAACTCATCCCACCATTTTCTAGGCTGGTTTCTTCCTGAATTACTCTGATGCATACTTCTCTACAGAGCCTCCTAGCCACCAAGCAGGACCAGGAATGCCCTGCTCGTCAAGTGATAGCTTGCAATTTTAATGATATGCCCTGAGCAAGGGCAGTGCACACTTGTGCTACCCCAGGAGTAGTACGGGAAAGAGGTTGTCTCAGTCACAATGTGCTTCTTGATATCCCTGCTGCTCCAGGGAAGAAGTAAACTGCACCAGGCTTATACTCAGCGCAGTGTGGCATCAGATTTGATCAAATCAGTTTGATCATCCTTTCATCAAATTCATAATTAGTTACAAGAAGATTCTAATAATATTTATTCATTTTCTATTAGTAACACCAATATGCCCCCTTTGGTTTAGCTATAGAGTGGGCAAAAAAAAAAAAAAAAAAATGTATTGGAAATTGGAGTTTCAATGGTAACAGCAACCTTTTTCATGGAAAAATTTCATTGCATCATTTTTTGTCCATTTTTCTTTTTAATTTCTTTGAAAAGTGACAAATCTGACTTTAAAAAAATCATTTGACATGATGGAGAAAATAAAACAATTCCACTTAAAAGAAGACAGTTTTCTCCCCCTTTTTCCACTGGGGGAAAATAAAAGGAGGGGGAGTAATAAAAAAGAGTAAAGGTGATGAAACAAAAAAAAAATGATTTGTTGAAAAGAAAAGGTGAAGAATTTAATACAAAATGAAATTGATTTTTTTTTATTGAAAAAAAAAATTGCAACCAGCTCTAGTGATTTTGGAAGGAATTAGGAGGCCAGGTCACACGCACACATCCTCCCGATAGAAATCCAAGGATTAAATAGCACTACCGGACTTCCTGAGGTGGGCCAGGGAGGCGGTGGTTATTTAAGGGCTTTCTTTAATGCACTCATCATACTCAGACCTTTAAGTGAATGTGCATGGGTTGGTTGGTTCCAAACCAACCTAAAAGTTTCTGTTCATAAACCTCTTTGCATAGCCCCACTCTGAACAAATGAGGCCACCTTACGAGGCTCAGACACATTAATTTTCCCCCACACGCACTATTTTGTGTATGTGCAGATGTGAGGGTGAGGAGATTAAATCTATAATATTCTCATTTCATGTCCTCTAGGCTATAGGGTAAGAATATGAAAGAAAACTTAAGCAAACCAAAAATCCTGAGGGAAATGGGCCTTAGCCTTCTAGGCAGCTTCAAGTGGGATCACTCACAGATAAAGATATCCCTAAGAGTGCATACGGACGTGTCGCACTAGGCAGCAACCAGTGACCAAAGAACATTTGCACTCAGTGGAATTGAAAGACAACAAAAAATTAGCCCACATTACCAATGAGCTAAGTACCCTGTTCGAGTTTTCAACATTTTAAAGGGGGCTCTGCATTTTAATTTAATTTTAAATGACTCTTCTTAAACATTTTAAAAACCTTATTTACTTTACAATAGTAAAGTTATATATTATAGATTTATAGAAAGAGACCTTCTAAAAACGTTAAAATGTATTACTGGCACGTGAAACCTTAAATTAGAGTGAATAAACGAAGACTCTCTACACCACTTCTGAAAGGTTGCCAACCCCTGCTTTACAGAGTATTGTCCCACTCCATGCTAAATCCACATTCTGCAAACAGCAGCTGTAATCCATACACTGCTTTTTCAGCAGAGTACCTTTGCAGAGACTGGACATCTAAAGGATTAGCAATGGGATAGATATTAAGCAATTCACCTCCCGGTCACCAGTTCAAATCTAGCTTGGTAGTGTCCAATACCCATCTCCATTCTAATGGATTTTTATAAGACTTACAAGACATGATCTTAGTGGTCTCAGTTAAGTTCAGTGGACAGGCCTCCATTTAAACCTGCTACAATTGCAACATTTTTGGCAGCTTGTACAGAAAGGCCAAAGGCTGAATGGGCATTTACAGTGCATTATTTTCACACCATCCACATTGTCCTTCTAGGCGAGCATTTATGACTGGAAGGACAGTGTAGACCAGTGTCTATGATTGGCAGGACAGTGTAGAAAAGATTGCATTGCTGCTGCCCATGTTGTATAGTAACTGGTTGTGGGTAAACAGAGGATTGCTGTCTCTGGGGTTGCCATTACAGCACTTCTAGCAAAAGGATGGTGATAGGAATTACTTTGGGAGTTAACTAAATGGCAAGAGAGCATATTTATGTGTTGCTGCAATAAAGTTACATTGAAAATAATCCTTATTGCTGATGAGATGTTCTTACATCTACACCATTGTTGATAGTTCAGATTTATGACACATTTGCTTTCCTCTAATTATATTACACGCACACACACACAAAGTCTATGTTAAAAGAAAGTTAAAGTTGCAAAGCCGTGCTCTTAAAGTTAAGAAATGCCAGAATTTAGGTTGCCCGCGCAACCTAATTCAGCACCCCTGTGCATATATATTATGATATAGTCTAATTACATGATCATATATTGTTTTTTTCCCCCACAGAATCCATGCCTCATTCTGTGTACAGGCAACCTTAATTCTGGCATTTCTAAAATTTTAAGCACTTTACTTTGCAATCTTAACTTTCTTTTAACATAGATTTGCGTGTGTAATTTCCTAGGATTAAAAAAAAAAAAAAAAGTCAAAATTATATTCTGTGGAATCAGACTGATTATGGATCATCTTTTATACCATCCACAGGAGACCAACTTGAGAGAGAGCTGTACTTAATTGCTAGCCACTTTTGAGTTTGGGAAATAATTGCTCAGGGAATGATGACCAAGCTGTTAATTCACTAACATTGCAATCTGCAAACCAACATAGGAGTGGCAAACAAGATAGTGCTAAAAGAAAACAGATTTAATCCACCTGTTTAGCATCCTGTAGCTAACCTACTTGTAAGATTATGAACTTTCTGGTTACTTTACTATATTTACATTGTGACTGCTATAGTATAACTCTTATTTTGGTTAATTTGCACCTAAATTTATGTCTGATACTAGCGAAGTATTTTACAGAGTTATTACAGAATTTGATTATTCCTGCTAATAAATATATATACACACACACACCTCATATAAGTGATAAGTGCTGCAAACTACCTCGGGGCTTAGTTAGATGGTGCTAGAACATGGATGGCTGCTATTCTGATATGACCGTTTGGCACATAGTTTTTCCAGGAACTGCAGCAAGGATTAAGATCTTCAGGTGTACATTAAATTTGTTCTAATTTAATTATGGAACAAACAAGTACCAAATTCACACACAAATTGCAAATCAGAGGCAATAGCAGAGAGAAAGAAATCATTGTTTAATATTGTGAGGGTTGGATTAAAAAAAAAAAAAAAAGAGAGAGATGTGGCCTATAAAACAGGTTTTTAGAAGTAGGTGGTGTTGCCTGGGGGTGAGAAATAGTTCACGTTACCTCATCAGTTTCTAAGTTATATCATATCTGTTTTATTGGCAAATGTCCACAGCCATTTCAAGAAATCTGTTTTTTCTAACTCAATTTTTTAGCCAGGGATCCTTTAAGAGGCTATTGAATTAGTTTCAGTGTATCACTCAAATCCCTGTCCATCCACAAGTGGAATCACACCATTCCCTTGGCTATAGAGGAGGAATGATGTTATTCCCTCCTACAATGAGGGCATACTGAATTATATTATTGTCACCTGTCACTGTCTGAGATTTACATAACAATTTTTGTTTTTTTCCCTGCTATGTAGAAGTTCTAGAGAACGATCTGCATGGATAACTGCAACTTAGTCACTAGGTGCCTGAGAGAAACTTAAGGCATAGATCGATGTTTGAAATTGGGCTTCAACTAGTACTTAATTGTACCAGAGGTCCCTCTCAAGATTGGGATCCATAGGATGTTTGTATGTGATTTATTCCTCCATGTGGATAGATGATGTTTTTATATAGGAGGCCAATACTGGGCCAATTTTAGGAGCTGTCAACAGGCCACTTAAGAGGTTAAAAGAATTAACTTGGATTGGCAGAGCAGATTTAGTGACTAGAGTGCGTCTACTGGGTCCAAAATTTTAATAATAAATGCATTTCCCTTTATCATCAGAAAAGCCGAGACTAGCATCATCTTGGCTTTCCAGGGGCCTGGCACTTGATAGGTACATGCTTAACTAAGTAAATTCAGCCCTGGGAAGAAGTGTTTTTGGAAGCTGTAAGGAACTAGTGTTCAGATTCCTAAAATTCAAGCTGCCATCCTCAAAGCTGGTGAGGTTGGGGATTTTACAGCCAAATCCACAAGCAAGAAAAGTTGCCTAAAAATGGAAGGGCCACCATCTTCAATTGAGAGTCCTTAGTATCTCTCAGAGAGCAGAGGAAAGGAGGATTGTTCCAAATCTCTCATATTGGACATGCGGTTTAGACAATCTGTCCCATCCTCCACATTCCAAATTACCTCATCTAATCGAGTC
Organism: Trachemys scripta elegans; assembly: GCF_013100865.1. NCBI lineage: Eukaryota > Metazoa > Chordata > Testudines > Emydidae > Trachemys > Trachemys scripta. Next base: position 85,126,113 of record NC_048299.1, read on the forward strand.
TCATATTGTGGAGAAAGTTAACAAGTCAGCAGTGAAACCACAAAAGCAAGTGTTGATCTTTTAAACACCAGACAAAATTAATTTTATTTGTTTACCTATTTTTTTTTTTTTTTTTTAACCAGTGAGAAGGTCAGAATATTTTTTACACAGCACCAATTATGGTTTTTGTAAAGCATGAGAAGGCTGCAGATGTACTTCGCAACAGTAAACGTGAACTCAAACACCTCTGATAATGTACAACCTGCCACTTGACTTAAAAGAGCATGGTTGTACTCAGTTACTCCTGCGCATGCACAAATGCTTTTTTTGGTGCGGACAAAAAATGGTTAAAGAAATATTGAAAGTGATTATTGTAAGTATTGATGTAACACATCCCTATGCCTCATATTTAGTAAATATTTCAACTGTTGTATGAGTCACATCCTATTAGATTAATATAATGCTCCAATCTTGAGGTTAGTGTTTGTACTTATTTCTTTTAAAAAACCCTAAAGTTGTTATACAAAATCTTGCTCCTTGAATATATACTTTTCCATTATTCAGAGCAGATGTTATAAGTGTCGTCCTGGACTAACTTTCATTCCCTTTTAAAATATTTGGGGGGGGAAAATGGCTCAGGACTGGACTTCTGAGATCTATATCCTGAATTTAGTTTGATAATGATTCATAAGGAGGTTTTTTTAAAAAAAACTTCAGAAATATACTGAGTTCTGTTTGATGCCTTTGATGGTAAAGAATTATTCACTGTGTTTCACTGCATAGTCCATTATACAAAGAATGATGGATTTTCTTTTATGAGTAAAGCAGAATGCATTTAGGGCTATTCATCCAATCAGATTGCTTATCAGAAATGCACCATGATGGTAAACATTTGAATAGTTTGCTTCAAGCAAAAAACCAACTTTAATACGTTGTGACTACATCAGAGGCTCTTTATTCACGAGATCCCTACAGTAAAAATCAGAGGTAACCTCAAGCAATAATAAACTGGCTAGTGCGTATCCCCTCTGCTGAATAGAGCCAGAACTGCCAATTGTGTCATGGGCCCTAGACTGCTAATAGGTAAAGGCGCTCTGGGGCCTGTGCCTTGGGATTTTGGCAATCTTTCTATTGACTTCAATGGGCTTTGAACCATGCCCTTGGAGCTGGAAAAGCCAAGTTCTATCCCTGCTGTCTCCATGAAGCTCCCTACAGGCCATGGAGCACTGCAAAAAGATAACCAGAGCTGGTCAAATAAATCTATTTTGACAAATGTCATGATATACATTTTCCCTATTCACCCAACTTCTGATTTGCATAATTCAGATGTGAACATTTATGAGCATATATGAATTTCACAAGTATTTTTCCATCTTCTTTCCAGCTCCAGGGACAAGTGTGAAGCCCTATGTTGCCACAGATTTAGATGAACATTACTAATAATTAACGCACCACCAATCAATGAGCACTTTCAGTGCCTCAGACTCCCAAAGCATTCTTCTGTTGCCAAGTCAACTCGTTCAGCTCTCAGAATGTTCTACGAGTGCCTATTGCTGCAAATCAGAAATAAAGCTAAAAATCTTTACTCAGACACACCGAAAGAGACAAACATGCATGGCAAATAGACTTTGACAGCTCCACGTTGGAATATTCCTGTCATTGACTTCACATGAAATTTAAGGAGGGAGAAGAGTGAGAAATCACAATGTCTAATAATAAGTTAATATATACCTATCACAGCTCTAGTAGAGCTCCCCCCTGGCCCTTTAGCCATTCATCCAACCACTGAATCCCCTGGTGTTTTAAGCCCCCAGTGTCTAAAAGGAGACCAGGTATTGCCACTGCCTTAGGATCTCTGGGTACACTCTTGGGATGCAGATCTTCTATCTGGAAGCCCAAACAGAAGAGAGTTGCAGCCATGGATTCCTCCCTGCCCAACCCCTAGAATTGAGCTCTCAGACTCCCCCAGCTTAAACATACCCTCTCCCAGAACTCCACGGAAAGATGCAAGCTTTTTGATTTACCTCTTCAAAGGGGCAGATGAAATGCCAGGCCGCTTTGCACAAGATTGACACACACTATAGCTCTTTCTTTGATAGCATGAGAAATACAGATTTATACAAAAATTATGCATTTCCCTCCCTTAATTTCCTCAGCAATCCAGAGCATTCTTCTAACTGTGGTCAGCATCCTCCAGGGCCATACAGTGTCCTACTGTTGCAGTGTATGGCTTGTATTCTAAGAAATATGGAGTCTTCTCTCTCCAGCTTGCCTGCTGTGACCTTGGCCAGTCCATCCCCTTTCTTTCTCATGCCTAAAACTTCCTGTGCATCTCTGAGCCTTTCCCTCTCAGTCCTTTTTAAAGGCTAGCATCTCCACCTTGGAGTCTTTGTTTTGCTGCTGCTGCTGCTGCTAACTTTCTACTCTCCACCCCCGTTCCCTGTTGAGGGAAGCTGGAGAGAACTGATTTCCCCCACTCAGGCAACCTCTTTAGTAGAACGATTGTCCAGTCATTAAATTCTGATGGCCCACCATTCTCCTTGGTCTGACAGAGATGTGATACAGCACCGCAAGCCCACGGTGGTTTTCACGTTTACATAGAGGAATGCAGGATACGGCAATTTTCATTGCAACAACTTCATAATATCAACTAGAATTAATAAACTATATAGGCAGATTTCCCAAATCACCACACCTCTGAAGGCTATTTTTAGATGAACAGAGTCCCACATTTCAGGAGCCCGAATGCCTTGATGTCAAGGTCTTCATATCTAAAAGTGCCATTAGCCCTGGCGCTAAGACTGTTGGCTTAAGCTTAACCCCGCTTGTGTCACTGCAATTGTGCTAACCCAGGACTCGGATCTTGGGTTCGGGATCTTGCAGAGCTGGAGGGGTCAAGCTCGAATTAAGCCATGACCGAGTGTCCTAATTCTATTGCTTTGCAATGCAGACACGGACCAGCTTGACTCAGGTCTCAGGAGTCAGTGAGAAGTATCCCACAATTCCATGGGACAACTTCCTTAGTCCTCTCTATCTCAACAATCTACGATCCATTCTATTGAAAATGGAAGCTACCCACCACCCCGCTTTGCAAATGGCAGCAGTTCAATTCAATGTTAACCCATTCTCTTCTGATCACCGACCTGCAAGTACACTATCAGACAGCCTCCTCGGTTTAAAATAGAAAATGAACCAATCAAGCCTTTTGCAAAGTGAGCTGCTTCTTAATAAGGTGCAGGCAGAGCTGTTCCTTGGATACGGCAAATCAGGGTGATCGCCCCGGGCCCTGTGCTTTGGGGGGCCCCACGCTTTGTGAGAAGGTGGGTGGGGATGGGAGGCGGGAGGCAGGCAGGCAAGCGGGGTGAGGAGGCGAACAGAGAGGTGGGGGCGCAAGGAGGAGTCCCCCCCCACCAGAACCTCCTGCCCAACGGGCCCCGCCAATCAGTGACTCCCCCTCCTTCTCAGCGCCTACCA
>NC_048299.1:85129794-85259052 GCF_013100865.1 Trachemys scripta elegans
GGCCATGGCCCGTGGAGGGTCCTCTTTTTTTATTTATGAGATATGGTAACCCTAACTTATGCACGTGTTGTAACTTTGCTCAGGCAAGTAATTTTTCATGTTAAGCGTGTGTGTGTGTGTGTGTGTGTGTGTGTGTGTGTGTGTGTGTGTGTGAGAGAGATCAAGGTCCACATTAGCACTTCCTTTCAGCCACAGAAGTCACTCTTCTTTTAATATACTGATCATTTTATTTGATGAAAATTACATTTATAAAATTTGTTTCAAAGTTAAAACCTGATATGTTAACCTATGAAACTTTGAAGATGTTATGATTTTTCTAAACATCCATTAATACATGTTTATTCCACTTCTCTTTACAGCTTATACCCCTTTGACAATCAATCACATCTCTCCACCACTCTCTTCACAACCCATTGTAGATTCAGAGTTCGTTCAAAGGATACAAAACACCTCTCTGAAACATGAGCTGGCCCCTCAGCCAAAGGAACGTGTGGCATAACAGCATCTATAAGCCCTTGAAACAGTGCAGAAATTGCTAATGCATAGTGACCTTGGGAAAAGGCATTGAACAAACAAATGAGAGAATGCTGAAATCCTGAAAGAGATTTATTTGGTAAAGAAGCAAAGTCTATTTTCTTACACACAAAGAATGATCTGAGTCCAATATATGTCCTAAAACACAGCTGTATGATTTTGCTTGATTTTTTTTTTTAACCCAGTGGCTGAAGAGGTAATCTTTAAGGAAGGAATAAAAGAAACTGACCAACACCCACCATCTCCCTTACTTCATCTTCATAATAGCCTCTGACGCCATGCATATGAATACATTTGGAAACTGAATAATAACTTGAACTCTCCCCTCCACTTTGTCTGTAAATAAGAGACTGGCTTTGAGGACACGCCAGATATGCCAAAGCAGCTTCTAGAAGGAGAGTGTGATAAAGTGATGAAAAAACAGAGGGTGAAAAATAAGCCTTATTTTAAAAGATTGACTAAGTCAAATTATGATTTAAAAAAATATTGTACCCAGATGATTGCTTAAAGCCTTTGATAGTTCTTTCCCTCCCCAAATTCCATTTTTATTTTTCAATCGTACAGCATCAGCGGCCAACAATCATCTGTACGTCTCTAGCATGTTTATGCTACATTTGGCAATGGAAAACAATCAAAAGCATCACAACATGACAGAGCAGGTGGTCAAGCTGTTCTGGCAGCCTCTGCTCAGCAGAAATCCAGAACTGCTAGACCATAGGGTGAGTTAGCAGAGCTGCTTGGGGAAAGCTTGAACAATGCCTATGTACCCTACAATTGTAACAAAAGCTAGTAGTCACTAATAATCAGTTTAATTCCTCCTTTCTCCTCCTCATCCCTTCAGACAGGGGCAAAATAAATCTTGTTTGTCTGCAAAAATATTGCACCATTTTAAAGTGTTTTTAAAAGTAACAAAGACCAAGTGTAAATTTTACACAAGTACCTACGTGATTTAGAAGTCTAAGTCCCATTTTCAGAACTGACTTGGGAACTTTGGAGCATAAGTGCCACTGACTCATTTTTGAACAATGGCACATAATCTCCTAAATCACTTGCACTGTCTCTTCAGTGCTAAAGAGGTGCGTATTTATATTAGGATAACTATCTTGAAGTAAAATCCTAGTGGAGACAGTGGCCCAGATCCTCAAAGATATTTAGGCTCCTAATCCCAAAGGATAATACCTTTGAGGATCTGGGCCTGTAGTTTCTATCTAGATATAGCTAGTCAATGTAAACCTCAGTGCGGAGTTTAGGGTTAACCCTGACTGGCTACACTGAGGTAGAAACGACCCAGGGCCCTGTCTCCACTAGGATTGTACATCAAGATAGAGATCTCAAGTTAGCCATCTCAGTGTAAGAACACCTATTTTTCTCATCAAGATATAGCCATAGGCACTTGTGAAAACATTGCCCCAGTTGAGCCTTTGGAAGCCCGGAAGTGACCTATCCTGTACAGAGCCATACAGAGATCCAGGTTTAAAATCGATCTAGCTCTCACTCAGTGAGACTCAGCCCTTATGTGCAGGAATAGTTGATGTTCTCCAGCACTAGCCTCTTCAGCTGAATGAGAAATGGAAAGAATGGGCTCCTCATCTGGCCTCCTAAAGTGGGAGAATGTCATAATTCAGTCTGAATATGGTAAAATTTAAAATAGGTGTGGGCAGGACCGGGCAAAAATTCTCCCTTTCACCGCCTTTTCCTAAGGGAAAAAGTAGGTCTGTGACTAAATAGGTAGAGTCCGCTAAATGTCCACGTTTAAATGTCATATGATCGGCCATTTTAGAATAGGCACTAAAAACAGGCTTGGTCTCATTCTTTCCTGCCAGATTTGTAACAGATATGGCTATCATTTTTCATGCCCTAGCAAGAAATACACACACACACACACACACACACACGCCCCGATTCTCATCTTACTTACACCAGAGTAAATTGTGAGTAATTCCAGTGAAATCACAGGCGATAACAAGGCCCAGATCCAGAGCTCCACCCAAGGAGTACTCACCACAGCCATGAAAAGTTGAGGTGCCAACTGGGCACTCACCTAATCCTTGGCATCAATTAAAGCAGTCTAAGGGCTAACATGAAAAAAGGGGCCAAATGAAGGCTGCACAGGAAGCCTTACTTCTGACATCTAATTTTTGAGTGCTTGATTGTGAACCTTAATATTCCTTTAATGTGGGTTTGGGTTTGTTTGTTTTTTTGCGGGGGGAGGAAGAGAGAAGAGACAGGGATCGTTTGGGTTTTTTGTTTCTTTTTTTTCAGGGTGGGTTTCTTCATGTAATTGGTATTCACACCTGCTTTGAGAGCTGCATATTTTGCTTTTCATTCAGCCATTTTATAATATAGGATATTCTGACATATATCCTATATTATAAAGATAAGATAAGAACATCTTTTGCCACCTATTTTATTTCTGGTCATTGTTTAATTCACCCTCTTACCATCCAATAAGATAAAGACCATCAAATAAAAAAAGAAGTTTACAGTTAGAAAATAAGCCCTTATTCCCCATTAATATGTACAGAGACACACCTAAGGCTTTAGATCAATGCAAGCTTTCTAGATAAATTATTTTTCATAGTGAATTAAATTGTTCCTAAAGATACAAGGAAAGATTAGGCCATGATCCTGCAAAGCTATTCACATTCACAGATCTTTGTTTCCATTGAATTTGTAGAATCAGGACATTATGTTCTGAGATTCAACCCTGTTTACAGCACACAATGAAAACTGAAGTTTAGCACCTACTTCAATATAGTTGATTTCCATAACTATAGCTATAAATCCCTGATGAGAAAAAACCTCTTAGCAACAGCCCCAACAACAGAATTGCCAGGACTTCCGAAACTGAAGAGATAATATGCAAGATGCTTACAAACTCAGAAAGGATCCACATCTCTGCTGAGATTCCTTTTATAAAAAGATGCAACTTTTGTACAGTTTGATGCAGCCTCCACTAAAAGTGCCAATCAAAATTGTCTTTAATTGATACTTAGAAATTTCTTGGGAGAAAAAATGAAGCTGAATAACTTCTAGGGTTTATGCTTCCCCCAAGCAAAAATTAGAACGTAGAAACAGATTTGTTTCTCTTATTCTTTGCTGCAGATGTCATAAAGAAGTTTTATTATAACTATAATCTTCCTTGTGTCTGTCATGTTTTAAACACTGTCAGGCACAATCCACATAGGGAAGCTAGACAGTCTGTTTCACAAAGATCTGATACAAGAGAACAAGGAAAACTACTGGGCCAAATTTAGTGCAGATACACCAGGGATGAATTTTGCCCCAATGCTGATAAACAACTGACCACAGTTGTATATCTAAAGGCTATCAAAATGATGAGGACAACGGGGACTATTCTCCCCTCAGTTCACACTCATTACTCTCATTAGCGTCAACAGCAGCTGTACATACGTAGCAAGGGGAGAACAGACCCCATTAGAGAATGCACTTCCTTAGCTGTTATGGAAATATTTGAAGCAGATGTGCTTGTACCCTAAGGATTATTAAATCTCAGGTTGTTAGCCGATACACTGTATAAGACTGGATACCATTCAATTTTAATAGCAAAAAGCACCCTACACAGAATCCACTTGTGGCGCTATTGCCAGTATATAGATCAGTAGTTCTCAGCCAGGGGTACATGTACTCCTGGGGGTATGCAGAGGTCTTCCAGGGGATACATCAACTCATCTAGATCAGTGTTCTCAACCTGAGGGTTGTGAATCCGGGGGGGGGGGGGTCATGAGATGGTTTTAGGGAGGTCACAAGCGAAGGGCCAGCGTTAGGGGTGACAAGCAGGGCAATTGCCTGGGGCCCCATGCCACAGGGGGGCCCATGAAGCTAAGTTACATGCTTCAGCTCTGGGCAGCAGGGCTTGGGCTTTAGACTCCTGAAAGGGGTAGAAAAGTCTGGAAAGGTTGAAAACCACTGACCTAGATGACAAGCATAGACACATTCATCTATTGTTTTATAATCTGTACTTCCATAGCATCTTCCATGATAGGATCTCAAAGCACTTTACAAATATTAACTAAAGACGCCTGATGGTAGCCTCATGAGGTTTCTCTTCTTTTGAAAGATTCTACTGATTTGAAAGATATTCCTTATTCTTAAAACGGTGGTTCTCAGTAGGTCCAATAATCTCTCTTCAGTTGACAGAAACTTTATCAGTGCACCTAAAGTCGGTAAGGCTTTTAAATTTAGCTGCTGTAATTCATCCATCTGCCTCTGGGGTGGAACTTTTAACACTATACAACAGTTTAGGACAGTAAGCAAAGAACCTCATCTTCAGTTTTGTAGAGACATTATCCTAATCAGAACCAGGGAAAGTTATTTGCCAGTAGCTTTTTATTATTCTTGTAGTGACAAAAAGCAGGCTATAGATCTGAGATGTTTACACTTCTCATGTTTTGGACCACTACTTGGATAAAGATTCTGTTACAGACCACTTTTCTTTCTGCCCACCTTGATCCCATAGCTCTTCTGAGGTGATTGATCCATTATTTGTATAATTTTTCTATTGTCAAGTACTATATGAGGACAGTAATAAAGAGGCATGATGAAAATAAAGTCACTTTGCACGTGTTGGGTGCAACCAGTTGGTAACATCTGTATTTTGTATGCATCCAAAGAAGTAGGCTGTAGTCCACGAAAGCTTATGCTCTAATAAATTTGTTAGTCTCTAAGGTGCCACAAGTACTCCTGTTCTTTTTGTATTTTGTATGTAACTGTTCTGCCAGGTGGCGCTGGCAGCAACCAGGGCCAGGTTCAATATCTAGGGGTGCCTTTTCAACAGTATAGCACAGAACCAGCTTGAGCCCCCACCCAGCACCCTGGGAAAATTACACACGACCCCTGAGCACCTCTGAGAGGAAATACTTCCCCAGACCCTGCTTACATGTATATTGCTATTTATTTTCTCTCTCCAGGCATAGAATTATTTTCTAGTATTCTCATTAGAGAAATGGGGGCTGCAAAAAAAATCGCTTCAGGTCAATGCAGAGGTTCTGTCCTCCTGTCTATTTGCTAGCCCTTCCAGTCCTGGGGTTGTCCACAAGTTCAGTAATGGTTGAGATAAGGCAGCGGAATGATACAGCAAGGAGGGTAAATGAGCAACAAAGTCTTTTCCTCTAGGGTTAGCATTTGTAGCAAGAACTCCAAAATATATATAATCAAAAAGTAAAAAGTCCCCGACTTGGTTTCTACACAGTCCTTTGCCCTAAGGTATGGAGCCCTACCTTTTCAAAGAAGCCACCTTTATCTCTAAGGACCTGGACGAGGGCAGAGGAAAGCTGAGATTGAATGGATTTCTTGCTCACTGGCGACTAGGTAATATTTCTGCATGCTGCTATAGTTGACTTTAAACAATAATAATACCCAGCAAAATGTTGTGGATGGAACAAAACATTTTGTTCCACCTGACATTTTTTTGGAATGTTTTAATTCATTTCGATCTAAACCAGTTTTGTATTTTTAATTTTTCAGAACTGCCAGAAGACCCCCCCCAAAAAAATGTGTTCATCTCTAGTAGCAACATCACGTTCACACAGAACAGTAATAGTCAATGCATTACAGTGTAGAGACGTGTGAAAAATATGAATAAAAATTCAGTACCTCCAAAACTGATATGCACATATTTCATTAGGAATTTTCAAAACATGGCCCCATTTTGTGTAATATTCATGCTATTTCTCTTTCCCTCCCCCTTGAAAATAATACTTAGTGAAAATAAGCCTATCACTCAAAAAATACTTGCATTTTTAAGAAAAATTCAAAACATTGGATTTTGATTCAAGAAAAACCCTCATTTACATTGAAAATTCCAACATTTCAAATTTTACATAGTTTGGTTAAGAAATTAACATTTCCTCTTTCAAATCTCACCCCAGCTATAATACCTACAAAAGACTCAACAATGGCTAGGCACTCTGTTACACTGATCATAGATTCATAGACTCTAGGACTGGAAGGGACCTCAAGAGGTCATCGAGTCCAGTCCCCTGCCCTCATAGCAGGACCAAATACTGTCTAGACCATCCTTGATAGACATTTATCTAATCTACTCTTAAATATCTCCAGAGATGGAGATTCCATAACCTCCCTAGGCAGTTTGTTCTAATGTTTAACCACCCTCACAGTTAGGAACTTTTTCCTAATGTCCAACCTGCAGTTTAAGCCCATTGCTTCTTGTTCTACCCTTAGAGGCTAAGATGAACAAGTTTTCTCCCACCTCCTTATGACACCCTTTTAGATAACTGAAAACTGCTATCATGTCCCCTCTCAGTCTTCTCTTTTCCAAACTAAACAAATCCAATTCTTTCAGCCTTCCTTCATAGGCCATGTTCTCTAGACCTTTAATCATTCTTGTTGCTCTTCTCTGGACCCTCTCCAATTTCTCCACATATTTCTTGAAATGTGGTGCCCAGAACTGGACACAATACTCCAGCTGAGGCCTAACCAGCGCAGAGTAGAGCAGAAGAATGACTTCTCGTGTCTTGCTCACAACACACCTGTTCATGCATCCCAGAATCACGTTTGCTTTTTTTGCAACAGCATCACACTGTTGACTCATATTTAGCTTGTAGTCCATTATAACCCCTAGATCCCTTTCTGCCGTACTCCTTCCTAGACAGTCTCTTCCCATTCTGTATGTGTGAAACTGATTGTTCCTTCCTAAGTGGAGCACTTTGCATTTGTCTTTATTAAACTTCATCCTGTTTACCTCAGACCATTTCTCCAATTTGTCCAGATCATTTTGAATTTTGACCCTATCCTCCAAAGCATTTGCAATCCCTCTCAGTTTGGTATCATCTGCAAACTTAATAAGCGTACTTTCTATGCCAATATCTAAGTCATTGATGAAGATATTGAACAGAGCCGGCCCCAAAACAGACCCCTGCGGAACCCCACTCGTTATACCTTTCCAGCAGGATTGGGAACCATTAATAACTACTCTGAGTACGGTTATCCAGCCAGTTATGCACCCATCTTATAGTAGCCCCATCTAAGTTGTATTTGCCTAGTTCTAAGTTGTATTTGCCTAGTGACTGTCTCACTGTTACCAGGACTTTCACCCATGTGTTATAGGCACATTTGCCTCATCTATCTTATAGGTGAGCCTCAGTCTGGAATTTACAACATATGGTCAGACTGCTGTTCCTGCACAGAACCCCACAGGCTTGGCATGGGTGCTATAGACAGACCATCCATTATCAGCTACAGAATCAAAGAGCCATATATTGAAAGCTCTTTCAGGCAAGGACTATTTTTTCCATTATGACTGCATACAGCAGCTTGTACAACAGGGCCCTGATCCTGGGTTGGGGTCTCTAGGCACTACTGTAATAAAAATAATAGTAAACATTTCAAGTAAATTAAACTTTTAACTCATAAAATTGCCTAGAACAAAAACATAACATGTTGACTAAAAACTTCTATTGATTTTACAGAGTTCTATTTATTCCTGTGCAAAGAGGGCAGAACAAAGCCTATGCACCACTTAAGTCCCATCTACACTGTCAAGATAGGGCTTAAGTCCTGGTTCCTTGTCCAAGCTCCTCTGCACAGAATTTCACCTTTAACCTTCAAAGTTAATTTATCCATTGCCATACAGAGCACTCATATTTAAAGCATGCAGTTTTCCTATAGAAATGCCTCAATGGGCAAGGTGTTTTTTATCTATAATAGCTATATATAATTAGAGTTGTGGAAAACTGAGTGTTCATTTTGCAGGGGTTCATGTGACTCATCACTGCTTCTGATCTCTGTAGATTTGCACCCATTATGCCCGCCTTCCCCATCATTTTGTGTTGAGATTACATTTATGTAATGGGCTTGGTTCTGATCTCAGTTAATGCCAGATTGACAGTGACCTAAGGGCTTGTCTACACTACCCGCCGGATCAGAGGGCAGCAATCAATCCAGTGGGGGTTGATTTATCTAGTCTAGTATAGACGCAATAAATCGACTGCGGAGCACTCTCCTGTTGACTCCTGTACTCCACCAGAACGGGAAGCACAAGTGGTCTCGACAGGAGAGCGTCAGCTGTCAATTTACCTCAGTGAAGACACCGCGATAAGTAGATCTAAGTATGTCAACTTCAGCTACGCTATTCATGTAGCTGAAGTTGCGTATCTTAGATCAACCCAGCGCGGTAATGTAGACAAGCCTTAAGTGTATTGGTTTTAATGGAATTACTCCTGATTTAGATAGAGTACACGAGTTCGGAATCAGGACGCCTATTTCATAGCAAAACTCAGAATCTCAGCTGGCTTGGCATTGTTTTGCACAATTCTGAGGAAAAACTGTAACTTAATTTTCATGATTTCATGTGGATTTTTCCTGATGTTTTTCATGCCTTTATTAGCTGATGCTTAATTTGCAAGTCAGACACATTACATTATCATGATAAAAGGCAGCATGTTACAGTTGTCAGCAAGTGGGAATGTGAATGATTTAATTCTGAAGTGCCCTTGTCAGATATTTAAGCTAGGTTAAGACACTTTCCATTACAATAATTTCTCATCAATTTAGCAACTTGATTTTCTAACACAATGCCAGTGTAATAAAAGTAATTTGTAAGAAACACTCCCTCCCCAAAATGGCATGCAATTTAGTTTCCTCTTTATACAATCATCTATTATTGCCTATTTCAGGCTTTAAAGGCTTCCTTACTGACTGTAACTGATGTCTACAGTGTCTGGAGAGCAAGTAATTTGCAGGATGGGGGAGAAAAAAGCCTAGTAGGGTTGTCTACAAGAATTTCCCCCCAGAACTGACTTAGTGTTATATTTGTGCAATCTGGTGTGTCTCACAGTGGTGGGAGAGGGAGAGAATTGCTCTTCAGAAGCATCTTCAGGTCAGGGATAAGAATCATTTCATTCCTGGCAGAGATGATTTAGCAATATACAGATGGGAAGAAGAGCGTCCCCACCTTTTACCCTTCAATTGCAATGCTGTAGGGAATTTTCCCTACACCACTGCAATCAACAGGGTTGATGTCAACACAGAATTTGACAGACATCTTACTTCCAAGAACAACCCTTTCACCTTCCATAATTTTATTTCACCTGAGCTGAGGAAGGTGGGAATATCTAAGTCTTCACTATTACTACAGGATCACAAACTTTGTTGCTTCTGTAGACCAAGCTCATTGCACACACCGGGGCTTCCCTCTACCCCCGCACACACAAAGTGCCTGATGTGGTAGGCATGCTTTGAGTGTCCCTATGTGCCACCCTCCCATCTCTCTGTTTCAGGGACACGCTGCACTCAAACCCTCTCTCATGCCAGGGGCTCTGTGTGCCCCCCATGTCCTCCTTCCGATCTTCACCAAAGTCAATTGGGTTCTGCCCACTTATGCCTAGAACATTCCCTGCAGTTTTGGAATTGATCAGATTTGGCATTCAAAAAGTTATCACTTTACATAAAGACAGTCAGAGGAATGTATCAAACGGAGTGTAGGACCTAGCTTCACTTGGCCAGTGACTTATTTGTAATTTGGCTCCATTGTGTTAAGCAATGTCCAAATGTATAACAAAAAGGACAGTCCTACTCCAAAAAGCTTACAAAGTCATAACCTTAGGAATTCCTATTTGATGTGAATCCTTGACTGAAATAAGATGGGAATGGAGATGTAAAAATGCAGTTACTGCTTAACATGATCCTGCAAGCTGCTTCAAGGCCTGAGTTTTTAGCTGCTGTTTAACCTACTTTTAAAGTATAACTGAATGGGATCGGGAAAGGGTGGGCGGGGAGGAAAAGCCCTCTACATGTTAAATGTCTCATATAAAACTTTTTATCACTCCATCTCTGAGTAGTTTTAAGAGCCTTAAGAGAAGGGAGCTGCTCATATACCCTGCCTCCTTTCCCCACATGCTTTACTGCAGTGGCCTACAACTGCCAGCTGTTACTCTTACCAACAAGTCCCAAATTGTTTCAGTGCCATGTATAAACCTGGAACATGGTACCAGTGGATTCAGAAGTTTACTTATCTGCCTTAAATGGCCGGAACACTGTTACACGACTGTGACGTTGTGCAGTCTAAATGAATATAATGTAACTGGGATATGCTTCATGCAAAAGGTCTCTTGTAAGGTATCATTACAAAGCTCATAATCTACTGAGTAAAAAGAACAGGAGTACTTGTGGCACCTTAGAGACTAACAAATTTATTAGAGCATAAGCTTTTGTGGACTACAGCCCAAAACCTTATGCTCTAATAAATTTGTTAGTCTCTAAGGTGCCACAAGTACTCCTGTTCTTTTTGCGGATACAGACTAACACGGCTGCTACTCTGAAATCTACTGAGTGTGATCATCCTATTTGTAGAAATGTACCACTCTTGTATCTAAAACTAGAAATATAAAACATAACTCTGAGGGCCTATTGTAATTATGTAAAGTGTGGGCCATTAAGGATGGTTTGGAATCTTGATGACTCCCATTGTCTGCAGATGGCTGTATTTATCTGAGTCTTCCAGTATATGTGTGTGCTGGCAAGTGAGTAATGAAGTCTTGCAGTGACATGTGATCATGTCACCTGAACTGGAATCCATCTTTAACCTGGTGCTTTTCCAGTGAGGGGGGGGTGGAAACCCAGAGGGACAAAGGGTTCCCGCCTTATGCAAAAGATATATAAAGGGGTGGAAGAGAACAAGGGGAGAGAGGAGCCATCATGAAGAATCCCCTAGCTATCACCTGAGCTGCAACAAGAGCTGTACCAGGGGAAAGAATTGTGCCCAGGCCTGGAAGGTGTCCAGTCTGAGAAAAACTTACTGAAGCATCTCTGAGGGTGAGATTATCTCTATTTAGTTTGATTAGACATAGAACAAAGTAAGTCACCAAACAAAATAAAATAAAATGCGCAAATCTGTCTATTACTACTTGGAACCACTTAAATCCTACTGTCTGTATTTAATAAAATCACTTTTTATTTAGTAATTTACTCAGAGTATGTATTAATACCTGGGGGAGCAAACAGCTGTGCATCTCTCTCTATCAGTGTTATAGAGGGCGAACAATTTATGAGTTTGCCCTGCATAAGCTTTATGCAGGGTAAAACGGATTTATCTGGGTTTAGACCCCATTGGGAGTTGGGCATCTGAGTGCTAAAGACAAGCACACTTCTGTGAGCTGTTTTCAGGTAAACTTGCAGCTTTGGGGCAAGTGATTCAGACCCTGGGTCTGTGTTGGAGCAGATGGGAGAGTCTGGCTCAGCAAGACAGGGTGCTGGAGTCCTGAGCTGGCAGGGAAAACAGGAGCAGGGGTAGTCTTTGCACATCGGGTGGCAGCTCCCAAGGGGGTTTCTGTGATCCAACCCGTCATGACAACTGCTTCCTCCCCTCCCCCTTGAATCATTCCATTAACTGTCAACATAATTTTCAGTTTTGTAGCAGTTCAGTGGCTAGCATCTATTTGTAACCAATCTTTAACATTCACAGTCAAGCAGCTTTCATAACATACTTAAGAAGTAAAGCTCAGCAGCATCAGCTAGGAAAGTAGATACACTTGGGTGGAGGGAATCTCTAAGTTATGAAAGCAATGTACAGGAGAAGATGAGTATATCTGTAAGTAGATGGGGGAGCTGACATTGTTGCTGGCGGTTTTGTACCTGGGTCATTCAGCCTCAGATATAATGTGGCTACACTGATATGTTTTTATTGACACCTAGAGGGTGCCTTTTCAGAAATAGGTGTTTATACCAATTGCTTATCATCTGTCAGAGAAAACTCAAGCAAATCTGACATCTTATTCTTGGCTTGTTTTTTTCCCCCCTAGGTCACCAATTTGATTTCTCAGGTCTTTTACACACTTTGCTATTTTCATAGTGCCCATTTCCCTTAAGATGTGAATTAAATTAAGGCCACAAAATAAGTGTCCAGAGGGGGGCTTAATACATTTTAGCAAATCCACTTTAATTTCACACCTTTCGTTAATTTGGATTAACTTTCCTGAATGTCTCCATGTAGACAAACACTCAGTTTTCCAGTGGGATAGGGAAGCAGCTTTAATTCCTGCTCAGAGCTCTGAGTGCTATTAACAAACAATATAATATGTTTCAGCTCAAACCACCTCCCAGTCTTAGTTGTTTTTACTATTCCTTATGACCTAGATCATAGATCTCCCTATGGAAAGGCTTCTCCCATCTCCAATTTTATCTGGGATGGAGTAAACTTGACACCGCGTTGTCAACTTGTGATTTTTGTTGCAAATCTGATGGAATTGTGGGTTTCTAAAGCCTCAGATCTTGGAGTCATGTGAATGTGAGATTCAGCTTTTTTTTTTTTTTTAATAAAAAGGACATTTCTAGCCCTCATAATTGTTGAGATGCTTAAAAACCATGATCCCTAAAAGCCAGAAGGCAGATAAAAAGAACCCTCCAAATATTATTTTAAACTCTCCTGACTTTTAAGCCAGCCTTGTGATTTTGTGGCTGGAATCATAATCTTTGAATGCTTGGGGTTGGGAGAACTAGTGACAGCAGGAGCCAATTAGCATCTTCCAGCAATATTCCAACACCTGCCTAATGGGATGGGCCCAGAGAACACCCTGCTGATCTATGATGTGAATAGCACCCATGATGTCAGCAGGAGTGTAAAATAATCATAGAGTGGGTATTGTTAGTGGTTATCAAACTGCTAATTGCAACACACCAGGTAGAAATCACTTTTTTCCCCCCCATCATCTAGTAATAAATACCTAGGTGGGACAGGTGCTGAATAATTTCTCAGCAACCTCATGTTTTCCTTTCGTGAGATCTGATTAGAGCATATCTCCTCTGACAAGAATGTTAAGAGAATTTAAAATGTTGCCCTAAGAGAATTGACAATGTCCCATTAGACGCCTCTGTTTGCTAGTGTGAAATAGATAGACATCGGGGTGCACTTAGAGGTAGCTGAAATAGTGATATCACTCACCAGTCAGTCATCTCTAGTTAGGATCCTTAACCTGAAATAGTCTAAATGCCCTCAACTCCCACTCACTTTAAGCAGGGTCAAGGGCAATAAAGATCTAGCTACACCAAGTCCTTTAATGCAGACACAAACTCCTTCCTGTCCTTTTAGAACTTCCACTTTGTTACAGCAAACTGATGTACCAGGCAGTGAATAATAGTATTAAATAATAATATCCTCCATTCTCCCATATTTGAACGTTTTACTGCTTTCATTGCTTTCAATTTTATATCACTTAAAATACCTCATTCTTGGATTTTTTTTTATCCTACTGGTTCTCAAATCATGCTCTGCAAACCTCTATGGTTCTCTGGAGCTGTATCCATCACAGTGATAAAGAACATGCTATTGCAATAAAAGGAGATCTCACTTACTTAAAATATTTCAACTCTGCATGCCTCCACCTTCTAGCAGTGCTCCTGTGCATACCTCTGCCCATCTGGGAACTGAAGTTTGTTAATGAACCTCCCTCTGATGGACATGTCTGTTGCAGAAGTTCCAGTGTAATCAAATATGCAGATACCAAAATCACCCCCACAGCGACTTGCAGAGATAACAGGCCTGATTCTCCACTATCAGGATCCTGTGGAAAGGGAGGCAAGACTAGTGGCAGGTGCTTGGAAGCTAGGGACCAAAGCCAAGAGTTGGAGTCAAGATGATGGTCAAGCCAGAGTCAGGAGTCAAGCCAAGGGTCAGGAATCAGCCTGAGGGCCAGTATCAGCATTGGGGATCTAGGGGTCAGAATCCAAATCAGAGCCAAGGTCATTACTAGGAGTTCAGAAGCAGCAGAGAGTCACAGCAACTGGCTAGAAAACCACATTGTTGTTTAAACACTTCCTGGTACACCCTCTGGGCTTATAGAAGATCAAGGAGCCAATCAGGGATTCCTAAAACAACTATTAGTCAGATCACTCCAAACAGGACTGCCTGTGGTGTGGAACCACTGAGGATTGTGATGCATAGGAGGCAACACCATTATTACTGCTGCTGGGTGACAGTGTGGTTCTGTTAGATACCTCGTAGTTCTGCAGACCTGAGTTCAAGTCCTGCTGCTTCTTACACTCATTGTCTTGCACCTTGTGTAGTCATTTATACCCATGCAGAGTAAACACAAACCTGGGTAAGATACTACTGTGCTGGTTAAGTAGCATTCTCTGTGCACAGATGTAAGTCACTAAACTAGGCACAAAGCAATGAAGAATCATCCCCCTAATGTTTATTCAATGTCTGTCTGTAAAATGGACAGAATGAAGTGGAAAATACGGCAACAAATTTGAAAATAAATTGCTGCACTGTTTTCCCCAAGTAGGACTGCTGAGACATTCATTGCACATTGGGTTAGGCCAAACTGAAACATTAGCAATATTGCTAATTCCAAGTGTTAAAAATCATGAGTCAGACACCAAAAATCATGAGATTTAAAAAAAAAAGGGGGGAAGCTTCTTTTTATCTTCCTTCTGATTTCTAAGCCTTTTGGGTTACACTTCAGTCATTTTTTTTGAGTTCTCTGCAACCATGAGATCTAGAAACTGACTTTGTTTAAAAATGAAAGCTAAGATTCTCAGGTAATCAACTGACTCCAGGAGCTGGGGTTTTAAGAAACATCAAATATCCCAAGTCTCGTGATAATATCACAAGACTTGGCAACATTGGGGGGGGGGGGGGGAGAACAGCTTACCACCTTTATAAGCATTTAGGGCTTGCCTAATCGCTGAGGGAAGAAATGTTACTGAAGATCTTTACATAGAGCCTGTGGTTAGTTTATTCTATTTACAGTCTATCTTCTTGAGGTTATTAAGTCAAATTCTGCCTTTCAATAAGTACATGCAACTCCTACAGACTACAATGAAAGTTGTATATACATATCTGAGAGCAGCATTTGACTGATTATTTTACCTCAGGTGTCAGAGAAGTTAAATACTCAACCATATCAATGGCACTGTTACCTAGGATACAAGAAGAACTGTCCCAAATCAATGTAATACTTAAGTATGAGATACTGAGCATTCTGGTTCTAACCCAGCAAAGCATTTATTTATCCACCTGCTTAACTTTAAGCACACAAATAGTTCTGCTAAAGTGGGACTACTCACATGCTTAAAATTAAGCACATTCTTAAGTGTTTTCCTCGATTGGAATCAAAACGCTCAGCACTTTGCAAAATCAAATCCCAAGAAAGGATGATCATTAATAAAGTGTTAATAGAAGTGTGGCATATTTAATTGCTATGTTAGGAGCAGTGTAAAAAAGAGGGCATGAAATTTATGCTGCTTAACTCATTGCAAACTCTGATCTTTTAAGGATGATTTCTTTGCACAGGATTACTTATGAAATGTGCAGGACCTAAAGTAATTTCTTGCAAATTATTCAGTGCCTAATGATTTATGATGTTTGAATGCTTGAATCTAAGGCCCCAGTTCTGAAACCAAGAGTCAAGAACACACTTGATTTCTTTATGTTCTACCAAAGCGGGGAGGTGGGGAGAACAAAACAAAAAAAAGAGGCATAAACCACTGGCATGGAACTGGTGGGGGACCAGAGAGTAGAATTTGTAGTTTTCAGTTTTATATTATTGAGGGTTATGGAATTTTTCTGATGTGTTTATAAAGAGCTGCATGAAAGACCTACCTCAAAAACTGACTGCAGATTTGAATATCAAGTGGGACCTTTTTCATTCCATTGTCTTCAGTCTTGTGACACTGCCACCTCCAAAAGAAGTGGAGCATAATGAGTCAAAGCTAGCCATTGCTACTGAGGTAAAAGTGCCAAAGCTCAATCTGACATACCAGCTGTTCACTAAATAGAACGAATTTAAGTGTAACCTTGACAACTAGAAAACATGACAACAAAAACTGAGAATAAATGTAACATTTCATGCTAGTTTGGATAAGAAATAAGGGGCTCAATTCTCAGGTGTCCACTTTCCAGTATCCTAATCCTGCAGTCACCTTCCCTTCCCCCATGTAAAGCAAATGTAAAAAAGCTACTAAATCAGAATGGTAACATTATGACACCCACTTTCCATGTGACTACACATGGTGTAAGGCAGTAAATAATATTGTTTTGTTATTAAATTAGTCCATAATCATACTTCAGACCTAAAATGTCTGCTATATCAGGTCTCCAATAACCTCTGTCTTCAATGCCCTTTCCTCTTGCATTTCTTATACCTCACACCCCTTACGTCTTGTACAAAACAAAAAACTGGGGCTGGGGGGAGAGTCAGCCCAATTTTCCCTCCAAACTAAATAAAACCAGGAAAGTACCATCTGTAGACCAATTAAACTCAATAGGTAAAAGCTTTTCACAAGAGAATACTCACAATCTACACAAACAAATCTCTTTACATCTCTTGAGACTATTAAACAGAAGGTCACTTTCAAGTTTTTACTATTTTCTTTTCAAGCTCTTTAACAGCTATACACCAAAAACAGCTCCCGTCAGCCAGGATAGCAATGTAAAATAAACAGAGCAAACTGAACTATTAAAGAGTAAATTCCATTAAAAATGCAGGCCAATATTTTCAAACATCGGTTTGTAACCTAGGCCAGATCCTCAAAGGTACTTAGGCACCTTAGAGGATCTGGGCCATAAATCCATATTCATGCACGTAAATGGAAGTGGCCTGAATTTTAAAATATGTAGAGACCTTACAGATCCTATTAAAGTCAATGAAAGCTATAGGTATTCAGCATCTCTGGAAATTAGGTCCATTTTATTTAGGTGTCTTAATATGAATTTAGGTCAACCAAATTTGGAAAGTTTAGCTATTATGTCTTCTAGATGGGTCTCCTTCTGTTAATTAGCTCTTTTTAATTTTCTCATCAAATCTTCAGCTTCTTTGTAACAATCTCAGTCTCAGCTTCTCCCAATAGGCCAATCCGTCCACACTCTCCTTCAGTTGTGTTCACAATCTCATCCAGAAGGAATCCCACTGGTACAGCAAGGTGTGTAGAATAAGACTTCCTGAGGCATGTGTGCCAAGCAGGGGCATGGAACGAATTGCAAAAGTGGGGGAGCCAAGCAACCCAAACTGGACAAATCCTAGTGAGTGGCTGTACGACCTGATGCATGGGGTCACAGCAGGGCCGGATTAATGAAGGGGCTGAAGCCACGAGTGCCGGCTTGCTGATGTGCCCCTGCAGCCCCAGGTGAGAGGGATTCAGGGAATCGCTGCGTGCTGCCCCCACCCCCAGTGCTGGCTCCACAGATCCCACTGGCTGGGTACCATGGCCAATGGGATCTGCGGGGGCAGCGCCTGAGGGCCTCTGCCTAGGAGCCGGACATACCAGCCACCTTGGGGAGCAGAGCCGTGCGGAGCCAGGGATCCTGCCTTAGGCCTGCTGCGCTGCCGATCAGGAGCTGCCCGAGGTAAACGCCTCCTGGCCAGAGCCTGCACCGCACACTCCTTCCTGCACCCTAATCCCCTATCCCAGCCCAGAGCCCCCTTCTGCACCCAAACTCACACCCAGACCCTGCACCCCAAATCTCCCTGGCCCCACCACAGAGCCCACCCACCCCTCAGCTGGAGCTGCAGCCCCTCCTGCACCCCAATCCCCTGCCCCAGCCCTGAGCCCACTCCCAACCCCCAGGGGGCTCACAAAAATCTAATAGCCCCGGGTCACTGGGCCACTCAAATTTGGTATGGCTGCCCCTCCTTTATGCAGGCAGGGAAGGGCCTCTGCCATTACACCACTCAGCTCCGGTCAGAGACCAAGAAGGGGGGGATCTGGGCCACTGAGCACCCTACCCATTGTGCCCCTACTGAGTTTATGTTCTCAAAAGTGGGAGAGCAAGCCCCCTGTTTAAATAGTGGGGCAATGGACCTTTAGCCCCTCTGTTTCTGATGTCTGTGGTACCAAGAGCATTTGGGAAGATGTAATTAACAAGGGGAAATGAATGGCCAGAAATGGGGAACAGAGAATGTTCTATCTAGAGTAAGTTGATCCAATTTTTCCCCAATTATTTATTATCTCTCAAAATTGAGAACATTTTGACTAGGGGTCATTCTATTATTACCGCCTTTTGTAGTAACCGTGAGCCACCTGGTGGGGCCAGGGAGATTTGGGGTGCAGGGTCTGGGTGTGAGTTTGGGTGCAGAAGGGGGCTGAATAGTTCTATGAAAATAGGACAGCTGCAAGATCTGAGGTCTTTCACTCACAGAACACAGTTTTGCATTTAATCCTAGCTAGCGATCACAAGTGATTAGCAGACAGAACCATCAAACACCTACAGAATAACTGGCATAAGTGAGCATTGTTGCTGGTAATGTCAGCAGAGAGATGAATGAATACATACAAACTGAATTCATCTGGGCGTTAGAGGGGAGTCTGTCTAGGTCAAGAATTAGGCACATAGGCTGGGTCGTATAGAGGAAATTTAAACATATGATTTATCCCATTCTGTTTTTAAGGACTCTTCAGTAATATTAGCTTGGCACCTTTCAGTGCTTTAACATATTCATTTTTGTTTTAGTGTGCACAGTATCAGAATAAAAGGACAGCTGCTAGAGAGAAAAATTATTCAGGGCCCCGTTTCTCCTGCAAACAATTTATAGACCTTTGTCAGTAATCACTAAAGTATATTCAGATGGCGGCAAAGTTTTAGGCCTTTGATTTCCCCAGTAAAATGGATATTTAGTTTACTAGGAAGTCTTGTCTCTTTCTGAGCCCAATAGGAAGCAATCGGTGGAACAGCTGGTGTGGGGAAAGCGAGCCATAATTTAATTATCCCCATTTATAATTTAATTAGTACAATTCTCAAAAAGAAGGGGCCACTGGCATCAGCCAACAGAAACAAGAAAAAAAAAAAAACAGAAAAATTGTTTATTTAATCCTCCATTTGATAGCCTCTCTTGCAATTTGCTGCATCTGAAACAGGAATGACAAGCTGCTCAAAGATCTACGCCAGGTATTTATTGTTCAACTAGCCACTGCCTCTAGACAAAGAAACATACTGTGAGGTTTCTTTTTTAATCTTTTAAAATAATCATCGATTTGGCTCTAGTTTTTGGGAGGGAAAGCAACCTCAGACAAATGGACCTAAATGATCGGACACATCATAAAACCATGCTGTGCTGGAAAAGACAGAAAGGTTATTATAATCAGGTGGGGGAAAGCAGGGGTAGAGGAAGAGTAGGAACAGTAGAATAAAGAAGCACATATTTCAGAAATAAAAAGCCTTTTTTCCAGATGTAACAGCATTTCATATGTACCAAAGGGTAGGTCTGCCTGTGAGTCTCACACAAAGTGCAGTAGTATGACAAAAATTTTCCCAGTTAGGGTTGCCAACCCTCTAGGATAGTCCTGGAGTCTCCAGGACCTAAAGATTAATCTTTAATTAAAGATTATGTCATGTGATGAAACCTCCTGGAATACATCCACCCAAAATTGGCAACCCTATTCCCAGTTAATCCAGTCATAAAACAGAAAAACTAGGAGTAAAAATAATTGGGGCCTGACACATCTGGGAGACACAGTCAATGATCTTGTTCCCTCACACAGTGAACTCCCAGCTACACCCCAAAAAACTCCAAACCTGGCAGTGACATTTCTATGGGCCCAGTCCTTTTAGAGATGAAGGAACAGATCCACAAAGGGACTTAGACACCTAAAGTCCAGATTTAGCACCTAAATCCAAATTTTAGGCACCACTGTGATTCACCTAATGCTGTTGGAATGTAAACTCACTCAGCGCTTAAATTTCTACTGTAAAAGTTCCCCAGGTGCTTTAGCTTCTGCCTTTAGGCATGCACACTGCCTCAGGCAGGCATCCAGATGCCTAAGGCCCAGCGCAATCCTCAAACCAGGGGAAGATGGTTATTCCCCCTCCAATCTTGCCTGCAGGGCCTGATCTAGTAGGCATGCTGCGTCTGCTTGTGATGTGGTTCAATTTCCCCTTTGCGTGACAAGGAAAAAGGTTTGAACAGAGGGTTCCCACATCTCAGGTGGGTGCTCTAACCACGGGACTATAGAGGTAGAGGTATTCTTGTTCTGGCCTACTTAGTATTTAATTGAAGTTGAACAGCTTCAACAGGAGAGACAGAGAGCCCCACATCAGAATATCCCATAACCCAGTGGTTATGTGTTAAACTGGGGTAAATAAAAGGAGATTCAGAGCCTTAATTTCCATCTCAGATCATTCCTAACTTAGATATGGAGAATGCAATGTTGTAATAGACTGCACCTAGTTTTGAGAATTCTAGGTTTGAGAATATACTAGAAAAGATATAATTCCTGGGGCAGATCCTCAGCTGGTGTGAATAGACGAAGCTCTATTGACACCAGTGGATGATCTGACTCCTTTTGTCTTGTAAACCTCAGTAAAAAAATTAACATTTTAAAAAAAGCATATAAACATACAAGTAGCAACTGCGTGTACACTGTGCTGTGACTGGATGTTAGGGTGCTATAATCAAGGTATGCAGTGTTCTTGTAGCCATTATCAGAGACAGGATATTAGGAGACAAGGTAGGTAAGTGCAATAAAAACATATTACCTCACTGACCTCGTCTCCACTTAGAATTACGCACACACCCTCTGTCAGGTAGTAACCTTGTTGTAAAGCCTACAGTAGTCACCCACCACATCTACAAGTGTAGGACCTCCTCATTACTTCAGTCTACAAGTTGTATATAATAACCTAAATGGACCAGCATTCAGGACACTGGGCAGGTTACTAGAATAGGAGGGAGAGGGAGGAGTAGCACTTGAAAATATGCAAATGTGCTCCTGCCCTCCAACCAAACAGCCACACAGAAATCCTATTATCTTTCCAATAACAAACACAGCATGTAGCCAGCAGCCACAATGGAGAGGAGAGTAGCAGAAGGGCTTATTAATTCAGAGGATGGATTTCTAACTGACTATTGTATAAAACACATCAGATCTGCTCTGGACTGGACTTCATGTTTAAGTATCTTTAAGGCTGCTTTTATACTCTTGTGGGAAAAAAACCAAAAAAATATTCTACACTGCATCAACTTCATCTCACACTCTGGGGGTATCTGGAATCATCAAATAGTATGACGTACGCTCTTACCAAAAGTGTGGGTGGTGCATGCTATAGTTATGAGTATGTTTTACATTCTGTTACAGTTAAGCCTACGTGTCTGTCAGGAGGTCCCACAGAAGTCATGGACTTTTCGTGACCTCTGTGACTTTTGCAGCGGCTGGTGTGGCTGGCTCAGGGGCTGCCCGAACACTTGGGCCAGCAGCAGCTTCGATGTGGGAGGGGGCTCTGGGCTGGGTCAGGGAGTTGAGATGCGGGGCAGCGCTTATCTGGGGGTGGGGGGCTCCCCAGAAGCAGCTGGCATAACCCTGCAACTCCTGACCTAGGCAGCGGGGCCAAGGGGCTCTGCATGCTGTCTCTACTTGCAGGCACCACCTCCGCAGCTCCCATTGGCTGTGGTTCCCGGCCAACGGGAGCTGTGGAAACTGAGCTCGTGGCAAGGGCAGCGCTCAGAGCCCCACTGGCCTTCCCTCCACCTAGGAACTGCAGGGACACACAAAGCTGGGTAGGAAGCCTGCCAGCCCCGCCAACCTCACCCCCCCCCCAGTGCTGGTGAGGGTCCCAGGCCACTCCCCCAGCACCCATGGCGCCCCCAGACCACCACCACAGACACACGCACCCCCCCCCGGCCCAAGTTTTAGTTAGGGGTATACAGTACAAGTCATGGACAGGTCACAGGCCATGAATTTTTGTTTACTGCCCATTACCTGTCCATGACTTTTACTAAAAATATCCATGACTAAAATGTAGCCTTAGTTATAGTCCCCACCCTTCTCCCTCCCCACACAACTTTACCAAACTAATCCCTTTTGGGGTGGAATTGTCCATTCTTCAGTTCACCCCAAAAATGAATGTATATGGAAACTGAGCAAATTAGGTTCAGCTATCTTTGAGCTATACATAGATTTAAAAAAACAAACAAACATACACGCTCTTCTTATATGTTTTGAAGAGAAATGATGGCCTTAACCCAGAACCAGGAGGAAAGAATGGAATGATGTCAGATTGGAGGAAGATCAAGTGGGGTTCCACAGGGATTTGTTCTGGGGCTGGTGTTGTTTAACACCTTTATTAATGACCTGGATGTAGGAATAGAGAGCATACTCTCTATTTGCAGATGACACAAAGCTTAGGGGGGAGGGGAGGGATTGCCATCGCTTTGGAGCTAGAGCTAAAATTCAGAAGGATCTTGATAAATTGAATAACGGGTCAATCTATACACAACAAAATGAAATTCAACAAAGACAAATGTAGTGTGCTACACTTAGGGAAAAAAACGAAATTTACAAATACAGAATGAGGGAAAAATTGGCTTGACAGCAGCACTGTCAGAAGGATCTGTGGATTGTGGGGAACTGCAACCTCAACATGAGTCAGCACTTTGAATCTATTGCAAATAAATAAATAAATAAATAAAAAATGCAAATGCAATTTTAGGTTGCATTAATAGAGGCATAGCATGCAAGTCCTAGGAGGTGATAGTACTTGTCTACTAGGCACTGGTTAGGCCTCAGCTGGAGTACTGTTATCAAATTTTGGTCACCATATATAGAAAAAAGAACGAGGCGTACTTGTGGCACCTTAGAAACTGACTTATTTGGCTATAAGCTTTCGTGGGCTAAAACCCACTTCATCGGATGCATGCAGTGGAAAATACAGTAGGAAGATATATATACACACAGAACATGAAAAAATGGGTGTTGCTATACCAGCTATAATGAAACTAATCAATTAAGGTGGGCTATTGTCAGCAGGAGAAAAAAAACATTTGTAGTGATAATCAGGATGGCCCATTTCCAACAGTTGACAAGACAGCACCCCCAACCTGAAGCAAATACTCACCAGCAACCACACAACAGAAACACTAACCCAGGAACCTAGCCTTGCAACAAAGCCCGTTGCCAACTCTGTCCACATATCTATTCAAGGGACACCATCATAGGACCTATCCACATCAGCCACACCATCGGAGGCTCATTCACCTGCACATCTACCAACGTGATATATACCATCACGTGCCAGCAATGTCCCTCTACCATGTACATTAGCCAAACCGGACAGTCTCTATGCAAAAGAATAAATGGCCACAAATCAGACATCAAGAATTATAACATTAAAAAACCAGTCGGAGAACACTTCAACCTCCCTGGTCACTCGATTACAAACCTAAAAGTCACAATACTCCAACAAAAAGCTTCAAAAACAGACTCCAATGAGAAACTGCTGAATTGGAATTAATTTGCAAACTGGATACCATTAAATTAGGCCTGAATAAAGACTGGGAGTGGATGGGTCATTACACAAAGTAAAACTATTTCCCCATGCTAATTTTTTCCCCTACTGTTACTCAAACCTTCTTGTCAACTGTTGGAAATGAGCCATCCTGATTATCACTACAAAAGGTTTTTTCTCCTGCTGATAATAGCCCACCTTAATTGATTAGTCTCGTTATAGCTGGTATGGCAACACCCATTTTTTCATGTTCTGTCTATATCTTCCTACTGTCTTTTCCACTGCATGCATCTGATGAAGTGGGTTTTAGCCAACAAAAGCTTATGGCCAAATAAATTTGTTAGTCTCTAAGGTGCCACAAGTACTCCTCGTTCTTTTTGTTGATACAGACTAACACGGCTACCACGCTAAAATGTATAGAAAGGATGTAGAGAAACTGGAAAGGATCCTGAGGCAAGCAACAAAGATGATCGAAAGAATGGAATGCAAGCCATAAGAGCAAAGGCTGAAGGAACTGGGTATGTTTAGTTTGGAAAAAGAGGAGATTAAGCAGGGACATGATAGCAGCCTTCGAATACTTGAAAGCCTGCCATAAAAAAAAAAGATAGAGAAAAGTTGTTCTCTCTTGCCACAGAGGGCAGGACAAGAGATTCAAACTACAGCATAGCAGATTTAGATTAAATCTCAGGAAAAACTTCCTAACTGTAAGAACAGCAGGACAATGGAAAAGAATGTCTAGGAAGATTTTCAAAAGGAGGCTGGATAGTCATCTGTCTTGGGTGATTTAGACACAACAAATCCTGCATCTTGGCAGAGAGTCAGACTAGCAGTCCCTTCTAACTTTATGTTTCTATTATTCTAATCCTCAACCACCAAGGCTGCACAGCAACTCTGCCAAGGATACTTCAGTCCAGTGGCTGGAGTTTACTTCCACAGGTCTTTACACAGAGGGGAGGATCGGGATCATACAGATGCAGGTCTCAACATTGTCCCAGTCTATCCATGCCCTAAGTTTGAACTGCACACTGAGTAGCCTGTGATTCTTTGCATCCAGGTTCCCGTAGATCAGTGGGAACCACAGCAATTCTCTGCCAAAGGATCCACCACAGTAGGGAGAAGGAGGCTAGAATTGTCCCTTTATTGCACAGATAACTCAACTGTGGCTGAAGGTGGAAACACCAAACATAGTTTGTTTTGGGTATTTCATTGAGATCTAAGGAATAAGCCAAATTTGAAGACAGGTGGTTCAACAATTTTGAAGTTCTGAACAAGCGGGAATGCCATGTATATGCAGGAGAATTTCTCTATGTAAAAGGCTAAAAAGTGATTTAAAATATTGCAGCTGCTGATCCACTTAAGGTTTCAGGCATTCTGAATCTAGAAACAATCCAAACTTTGAGAAAACCTTGTGTCCGAGTTGATAGAGGAATTTGATATGATTTTTGTATTTAAGAGGTGGTCTTGTGTTTTATACAGGAAAAAGTTTTAGACAGCCAACATTTTTACATGACTCTGATTCTAGTAAGACCATGAACACTTCAGTTAAGAATGTCTTCATTCAAGATGTTAAAGGTGGTGAGATAATATATTTTATTGGACAAACTTCTGTTGGTAACAGAGACAAGAAGCATGTCTGAAGTACAGCTCTGTATAAGCTCAAAAGCTTGTTTCTTTCACCAACTGAAGTTGGTCCAGTAAAAGAAATTACTTCACCCACTTTGTCTCTATCATCCTGGGACCAACATGGCTACAACAACACTTCCTTCAAGATGCATCAGGCCGCAACTTTACATACAGGACACAGACAGTAGACACTATGTTAGGCTACTGTGCAATAGAGACTATATTTAACATAATAATGTAGCAGTTTAGGCACTGAAAAGTATAGTTGTCCAAATTCTCTGTGGCACCAACTTTCCACTCAGTATAGCAGAAAGCAGGGTTCATCAGAGGGCTGTCTCTCTCCAGCTCTAATACACCCTCCAGGCTGCTTAACCTGTGCCATCTGGCAACACCACAGTCCCCAGTGGACCATCTATCAAATGGGAAGAGCCAGAACCTGGTGTATTCCAGCCACACCTGTTCCCTGCTCTGACCCACTCTGTGCATGAAGGTTTGTGAGAATAGTGTAGGAGCCAGTTGAACTTGCTTTTATGCCCCCTGGGGACTCCCCCATGATGGGAGAATCCCTAGCGGGGGAGATAGGGCCAGATTCCATCCCTTTTGGGCCAGCAGATCAGGAGGATATAGAGTAAGGTAGAAAACCTAATCTAATATGTTGGCAAATTTCAGACCTTGCTGTTGTGTTGATATTTTCATAGTTTTATCTTCTGTTTTGAAACAGTAAATTACTGTATGCTAGAAAATAATGATTTCAGTCATCTAGTGCAGTGTTTCTCAGCCTGATACCAGGGACTGGCTTGCTGCCTTCCTAAACTGTGTCAGGGAGATCTCAGGGAGCGGCACAGGTCCACAGACTGGTCGTTGAGAAACACTAGTGGACTAAATACTTGATGTTATTTTAAAAAACGGGGGGGGGAAGTTGTTTATGTTTTTTTACAAAAGGTAGTGCGTGTGGGATAGAAAATTTCATTCCATCTGTGCCTCCTGTTATATTGTTACATGGATCATCTTGAATTTTTGGCTACTACAAACTCGCTTTCACTGCAGGCTGTGGGCGAGCGAGGTGTGAAAGCATGGGGTGTGCCTAATGCCTATCATTTCACAGTTCCACCCTGTTGCTACAAAACTTGTGAGGTCCAGATTTACTTAGATTTTGCTGGTAGCCTTGTAGAAAGTTTAGTCATATTTCTTTCTTTCACACAGGAAGCTAACACTTTAGTGTAACTTCTCTCCAGATAGATTTATCTCTGTATATTTGTTAAGATACCCAAGGAAAGTTAAATACAAAGCAAATTCCTAAATGATATATCATGCTACATCCTTTTGCCTGAATACAGCTTCTCATATATATAATAACTAGTAGAAGGGAGGAAATGGCTAGCAGCAGCTTTTATAGCCATGGAGCCATCAGTTCTGTAACTATCTATCATTCTGTTTCCTAGTGCATTACAAAGAATTATATATTTATGCAAGTTGCTTAATGTGGTCTTTATTTCCAGGAATCCAAACATAAACTAACACATTTGAATTAAAGAATGTCAGCCTCTTTTTTGAAATCCAGAAATGTAAATTTGACATTGGTTTGCTTAGTTCATATCCACTCCTTGAAATGTAAATGATAGAACAGAAGCAGATGTTATGAACAAAAATGCAAATGTCAGATGAGTGATGTTTCACATTAGGTTGCATACAGGAACAGTAGATACTGATATAAAGAAACAAGGTTAGTCTTGTCATTTTGTCAATGATGAGAGTTCACAGTACAGTTACTGATGTATATACTCATGTATACCCTGTGATTTTAATGTGGAGGACCTGGGTGGGGGGGGGTCTACCACGGACATGCATCATCCACCCCAAGATTCATGGTAATCTACATAATAGGTAACACAACCCCATGCTGTATCACCTTGAGTTGACTCCCCTCTGTAAGTAAGAACCCCCTACCTCCACCCTTATGGACAGCCACAATCTCAAAAGTCCTTTATAATGCAGCTCCATTGGTTGGGAAGAACGTTCAACAAGCAGGTTATTCCATTGCAGGGTTTCTTTCACCTTCCTATGAAGTATCTAGTACCAGACACCACCAGAGACTAGATAGTGTTCAAAAGGGAGAGGAGGAAGGCATCCTGTCCCAGTGCACAAGGCTCATCTACATTCCTGCAATGGGCTGGGGCATGCATCACAGCCAGCAATGGTTTGTGAGGAAGTCATTGTGCACATATGCAACATACACTAACCATCACTACTGTTGGCATGCAAACTGTTCTAGCTGAGAGGAGGAGTCAACAGCATTTAACAACACACTGCAGTGGTCCACAGTGAGCCATGAGAACATGTTGTTTTGCTGTAGGCATGTCTGGTTAGGCACCTCTAACAATAATGAGCTCATAGAAATTGCCATACCAAATCAGACCTGTGGTCCAAATAGTCTACTATCCTGTCTCAAACAGTGGCAAGAAACTTTAGAGGAAGATGCACACAAAAAAGAAAAAGAAAACCCAAACCAGACAGTTAGCATTTATATTATGACCTGAAACTTAAGTGTTGACATCCCTTCTTGTAGCGAGGTGAAGACTCACCAGCATGGCACCTCCTGCTGATCATCTTGGGAATTAGCTCTCCAGCATCTGGAGCACCCTCTGCAGGCCAGTGTCTTGCCTGCTGCTGGCCCCGCATCCCTCCCGGCCTTTACCTCAGGGTTGTGCCCCAGCAGTACCCCCACACACTGGGTCTCCCCTCCCTGGGGAACCCCCAACCTGCTATACCCACCTTGCCTCAGTGGCTACTGCCAGTCATCATCTAGCCCCCTCACTGGGGCAGACTGCAGTCTGTAATGGCCACTCATCATTGGCAAGGGGTTAGAACCAGCTGCCTCTGCCTATTCCCAGGCTGCACTTCTGTAGCCCCAATACTTTTGTAGGCCTTCACCAAGGCCTTCAGCCTGGGGTTTTACCAGGCTGGAGCATCCCAGTTCCCTTGCATATTCCTCCCCAGCACTGCTCCAGTTCAGGTACCTTCCTCTCAGGCAGCTAGCCCTTCTCCCTCTAAGACAGAAGAGGGACTGTTTGCCTTCTGGCCTGGCAGCTCTTTTATAGGGCCCAGCCTGGCCCTGAATGGCTGCCTCCCAGCCTCCCTTATTGGCTCTCAGCCCCAGCCCTCTCCTCTCCCTCTGGCTTTTAACCTTTCCAGGGCCAGAGCGGGGTGACCACCCACTACACTTCTAAATATTTATATTTTATTTGTATTTAAATTTTATCTAATATAACTGTGGAAGTTTTCATCACTGATATGAATGTCTAATCATCTTGGCCTCCATGATGTCAAGTGGCAATGAGTTCCACATGACAATCATGTATTGTGGTGAAAAAGTATTTTCTTTTATAATAGTCATACTTAGCTGGTATAGAACATTTTCTGTTGTCAAAGCACTGTACAATATTAACTAACTAATCTCAAACCCCACTGTGGAAACTTTCTAAGTCATTACAGGATTTACTCCTCTATATCATCTCTGTAAAAGATAAACCATTATTCATCACATCAACTTCATGTAAACCTACAACCATTTATTTTCTGTCTTTAATGTATTGCTCTTTGATCCCTGTGGGAGCTACTGCACAAAAAGACAAGGCCAGGTCCATTTTGTTAAGACTATTTCCAATCACTACTAATGTTCTTTTAATTAGCTCAAGCACTATTTGAGCTGCACTAATTACAGACTGCTTTTGAAAGTGTCTTGTGTTTGGTGATACAGTGGACAGAGTTTACAAGTTAACATCAAATGGGAAAAAATGTACATCTGAAATTCTACCTATCAACATGTCTAGACATGATCACTGCACACAGCACCATCACTATCTGATTGTCCCAGTTTTCAACACGAAAAAAAGACAGATGGGACAGAGGACAGAACTAGCAATGCATATATATGTTCAGGGAGACAGCAGCATTTTAAACACATGCACAAAAATGTTAAATACATGAAAAATGTAATGATTTGTAGAAAAATAAAAGGGCAGATACCTCAGACAGTCAAAGTAATGAGTTTTAAATTGCTTAATTGGAAATTTTTTATCAAATTTTATTCAGTAAAATTAAACTGCTCTCAGCAACTAATTGTAATGGCTGACAAAAAAGAGGAGGGGGAGGGAACCATACAAAAGCAAACCCTTACAATTCCCAAAAAGAAAAGATTAGCTAATGTGACCCTTCCATAAAATGAATTATTGAATTTAATCCTTCATAAAATGATTTGTCTGCAAAACTGTATGAGACCTGCTCAGTTTAACACCTGCCCAGAAGAATATCAGCTTTTTAAACATACGGATAGAGTGAATGAGCCAAATTCTGCTCTCTTCGGTATTTCCCTGGTGCCCTTCGCTACGGTATGTGAGCTCCAAACACACTAATTAATATGTGCATCAAGATGTCCATCTGTTCTAAATCTATGCAACCCAAAGTCAATTGGGTTGCTTAAGGTGTAATAAGGATCCAGTTCAAAGCCCATTCTAACCAGTGGAAAGACTCCAATTGGCTGTGGTGGTCTTTGGTTCAGGCCCTAAGAGCAAAATTTAGCCCCGGTGTTTAATTGTAAACTTCCAGTTTCCAATTCTAAACTTTCAGTCACAGAGACTTGAAATAAGTTTGCACTGTTCCATTACTGATCTGACAGCAGCTTTTTAAACTGGCACTGTACTTAGGGAGACCACGTAGATTTCTCAGCAAGCTTCCACTCAAACATTCTTGCTTCACACACGTGAGAAAACCTCCACAGCCCTTCCAGCCTACTTCCACTTTGTGCATGGTGGCTCTGATTCTAGGCAGCAGACAAGCTGAGCTCCACACAGTTCAGGGGGAGAGGGGAGGGATGGGAGATAGGGCATAGGTGATTTTATGGTGGATTTTTAACTGAACATAAAGCAGCAACACTCAATGGACCATTACCACATTCAAGACTAGCCAGAGTGCAGAGCACTCCAACCACATTCTCACTGAGATTTTCTCATCCTGAGACCTCTCCTGTGAGTGTTTTGATAGGAGAGGAGGACCTGGGCCTATATCCTGACTACATCAGTATAACTAGTTTCTGAATCTGCAAACATAACTGGGTGTAGTGCTTACTACTGTCCACAATCCCATTAACTACAAAGGGACTATGGGCAATAATAAGCACTATACCCAATAGTAAGGGTTTGCATGATGGGACCCTGAGGCAGAAATCCTTTCAAATTTGATGGGCAAGGGCTGGTGTGCAGAGAGCATCCACCCCTTCTGCCTTGCCCCTTCTCTCCCACCCTCTCTTGCACAGCAGCTATCACAGTGGCTGGGGGGGGGGGAACAATCTCAAAAGTAGCACTCCACCTTGCCCCTTCAACCCACAGGTTTTTGTACTCTCAGCCCACAGTGGATGAGGGGCAATTTGGACCATAAGTAAGTACATCTTTTTAAATAGATATATGATTTTTAACCTGACATGTCTCTAACAATTATGTCATGTTTCATCATTATATTTGCTGTCAACTGAATCAGGGTCCAGCCTTTGGTAACTAATTTAAATCAATCACACCTTTTCAGTCTGACTGTTTGAGGAAACTTGCAGGTTTCCATAAATATAGTCCTTGAGCATTCCTTGCAGTGTTTTTGTTATATAACAGGTGTATATATTAGTTATTGTATCATAAATAATTGTAGCAGCAGAGAGCCTTTGTTCAAAAGTACAGTCTTGCATGTTCCTCAGTATATTTCCCAAAGAAATGCCCTCCACCAAAATATATGAGACTCTGAAGTCATGATTTAGAAATCATCGTCTTCCGCAAGGAGACAACAAATAGATCTTTTTGTTCTGTTATGATGACTGCACAAGAACAAAATTCAAATGTAGCCACTGAAAAGATGACAGATGCTGAAATCTATCATTCCCAAACTTGTTTCTGTAAGAGACAGACTTTATTCCTTACCTCCAAAGAAATGCTGTTTCAGCTGCCAGTGTATGGAGCAACAGCTACATGCAGTGGCCAGGTAAGTGAATACCCACTTCTATTTAAAAGTGGAAGTCTGAAATGAAAGGTTTCTATGTTTCTTGCATTTCAATAAATTATCTAATTAGATATTGTTGTAGTAAGAGGAGGCCCTGAGATATAAACCTTGGTATCAGAGGCCTGGTATGAGGCCTAAGGCCTGAACTAAAGTAATGGTCAAGACTTTGCTAACATAAAGCAAAGTTAATCTGTGAGCCAGAGGCAGGCCCTGCTCACAGAAGCTGGCAAGGAAAGGGCTGATGCTGCAAAAAGAGACATACCTAAAAGGTACTGGATACCAGATATCAGAACATACACTATACTGGAACATTTCACAGATAACATGGAACAGGCCGACCCATCTCAATGACAGGGGCAAAAGGGTAAAATGATGGATAGAGTTGTTTTGATCGAACCAACATGTACAAGGTGAGAGGGGGCACCTTACTTCGTAGAGGGGTTGTACCTTGCTACGTAGAGGAGTTGCACCTCAATACATCAGGAGTGATGTGTAATTTGTTTGTACCTGTGTATAAGAATGTATCCCCTGGGGTGGTGTCTTTGTCCAGCCGAGGGGGCAGTGGAAAGTCCCGCCACTGACTGAGCTGAGTCCATTGCCGAGCGGCACTTTCTAGCAGTATGCCCAGTAGACTAAGTAATCTATGGGGAACTGAAATTGTGTCAGGGTCGCAATAAACCTGGCCGAGATGCCTTCATACCTTACTAGACTCTGTGGTTATTGGGGGTTCTCGTCGGGTTTGCTGTGTCAGCTATCTGCGCAGAGCTGGGGCAGCATACAGAGGGAACACACGCATGCAGCCGAGTGATATCAACAGGAGAAAGCAGAAGCACCACACCGGTAGCATCTGACAACAATTGTAAGTATCATGTGAACAGCCTTGGAGCAAATGCAGATCTGACTGAATATTCAAGCAAGTCACAAAACAAAATCTACTATAAAATTTAGGACTGGATTCTCCAGTCCACTAAGATCACTTTGTGCTGTTATGGAAAATGGAGTTTTCAATACACAAAAAAATTGTGTTAATGATGATTTTGATAACATTTTCCATAAAAATGTCAATAAAAACGAGATGAAAATGTTCATGACAAAAAATGAAAAAATCAATGATTTCACGCACAAAAATTCAGTTTTGAAAAAGGCCACTTTTCAACAACAAAAAATTGACAGCAATAGAACTATCAAGGTCTGAAATACCTCTCAGTGTAAGTAACAGTGGCACAATCTGTCCCTGATAAAGAAGGGATAAGACCTCAAGCTTCAGAAGATCTCAGACTGAAGATCATGGAAATGTTGCTACTCACTTTAAAATTGTACTACAGTGTTTAGATTCTTAATGCACTTCAAAGTCTGAGGCTTAATAGAAAATGAATGTTTCTTGTGTTGTTATGCAGCTGCTTGTGATCAGAGTACATGCTGCACATTGCAATGTCATCATTACTGCTGTGCTCATCTGAATTGCAGAGATAGAGGGCTGCTATACAGAAAGGGACAGGTGGCTCTGTGGGACATTTCTGGGGAGTTTAATGAGATGAACTGAGACTTATGTAAAGTTTCATAAAGAATGCTATGCTTCATGTCAAATGATGAGCTAAAGAATTTAGAGCTCAGTGAAAGATGTTCATGGTTGATAAATTAATTCCCTCACTCTAGGAACTGTGATTTCCCAGAATAACTAACAATACCCCCAAAATATTCAAAATGCAAACATCTCAGCTGGTATCCACGGATAGGTGATCTTTGCAGCATGAGCTGTGACATTAGAAGTGAAATGTCACTGGGAATGTTTCAACAAATAGTATTCTACTATAGCAAGCATTATTATGCTGAAGAGCAAATATATTAGCAATATTAAAATGGCTGTGTTCTAGCTGTTAAACTGGGAAAAATTAATCCAGGAAAACGCTAATTCTGGGAGTTTTTACTTTAGCCGGGTGCTATGGGAATTTCTATACCTTACGTTATTTCAATTCCTATGGGACCTTAAGTTTAAAAAGTATTTTTCCTATATTTCTTTGATGTATCTGATGTTTCTTTGATGTTTCTGCCTTTTTGCCCTTTGTGGTATTTGAGTCTATGATCTACAGTTAACACACATTAGACCTCTGTGTGACAGGCACCTTAAAGAACATGGGCCTACATTTTCCAGATGTGATTAGTGGGTCTGGTTGCCTAATTTGAAACATTTATAGAAGGGCCTGAATTTTTGAGGCTGGGTACTCAACTCTTCTAGAAACCAGACTTCTTTAAGGTGTCTCAGTTTGGATGACCCAAATTTGAAGAATGCAGAATCATTGGTTGATTTTGGAAAATTTAGGCCATAACCTTTAAAAGTATCAGTTAGTCTTTTGGAAGGTAAAATATTTCTTCTGTTTGATCTTGTAATTCAGGATTATTTCTATTTAGGATCAACTTTTTATGCAGCAGCTTTGAATGATCCCTCATTTTCGATTGATGAGAGCCTGTGTGTCTGATGTTGAGCAAATAGTTGATGACATTTGCTAAAAATATAGTTTTAAATCAAACATGTTTATGACATTTTATAAAAACACTGGGAATGAACTGTTATACTGTGACTTATTAAATACCAGATAATTAATTATACTGAACCTACTGTATGAAATTCCAGTCTGACACTGGGCCACCAGGGGGAGACAAGATATTGAATATGTATTAATTGTTCCTGAATCAAATTTTGTATCTAGGAATCTCCTTATGAAACGGAAAGAGCATCAGCTTACTTATTAGCCGAGGGCTGGATTTTCAGAGATTTTCACCCATAAACAACCCCCCGCCCCCCAGTGACTCCAACTAGAATTGTGGCTGCTCAGTTCTTTGGAAAATCAGACCCCGCATATATCATTTTGGTACCCAACTGCAGAACTATTTCATACAATACTAACAAAGCTGTAGCTACAGGGGTCCCCCACAACATTGCAAATGTGATGGTTACTGCGTATTCTCTAGTCTAGTACCTTAGCCACAGTCCATCTTTCCTTTTATTGTTACTTAAAAGGAAATAAGGTACAATATGGCAGACAGATAGGAAATTTGTGTGGGATTTAAGTGATATGGGAAAGGGGTCCCTTAGCGATTGTTTATAGAACAATCACTGTAGCAAGACATTACATTTTATAGAAAATGTGACAGTGTATGTCTTTCTAATTCTTGCTACTGGACATCAACACAAAATAGGGAGGTTTTGTTTGTCTTTTTGTTTTGTTTTTTCGTTAATTTGTTTTCTTTATTTAGTAGAGCACATGAGTTAAATCAAAGCTCAGAAAAATGAAGGGTTTTTATTAAAGCTTCCTGACCTTTAGAAATTTTGTAATGGAAAACTATTACCAAATAACTGTTAAGGATTAACAATGTTCAAATAAGGATTTGAAAGGCAGCCTCCAAATATGGCAGCTGGCATTTTCAATTTGCTCACCATCCCCTTTAAATTTTCTTTTCATGCTTTAAGCACTATGAGCACTTTGAAATGTTCACCTTGTTTTCAAACAAACTACAGTGATCTCTTGCAACTCAAAATATATCCAACTCTGCACTACACTGCACAGAGAGAGCATTACTAGACAATAGCCCAAACAGAATAATAAATGAGACCTAGGATGCTGCAGTGGCAGGTTGATCATGAACTACCTGAGGGAACCAAAGTTACAACTGCAGTGTCACTTCCAGAATCTTCAGTATCAGATATAATCATATTCTAAGGGTACGTCTATACCCAGCCGCTAGTTCGGCGGCTGGCAATCGAACTTCTGGGTTCGACTTATTGCGTCTTGTCTGGACGCGATAAGTCGAACCCGGAAATGCTCGCCGTCGACTGCGGTACTCCAGCTAGACGAGAGGAGTACCGCGGAGTCGACGGGGGAGCCTGCCTGCCGCGTGTGGACCGAGGTAAGATCGAACTAAGGTACTTCGAACTTCAGCTACGTTATTCATGTAGCTGAAGTTGCGTACCTTAGTTCGATTTGGGGGGTTAGTGTAGACCAAGCCTAAGTGACAGTAACTGATGTTTTGTGTGTGTACATAACTAACAAACACAGTGACTACATTACATGGGTGAGTATAACGAAATAATCCATAAGCACTGGTTAAAAACAATAGAGAAATTTAAAAAAATAGTTTGGGGCAATCTGTGATCATTGAGCAAAGAGGAAAGACGAATATCTATTGGATTTTCTGATTTACACCAAAAGTAAATGCAGAAGAGAAATGTGATTTCTAATTCAACAGTATTTGGCCACTGCAACACAATTTGTAAATAAAAGGGATATAAACCCACACACTTCAAAGCATAAAGGAACTACTAACTGATGGTGATAGAAAGAAACTTCCCTTAAAAGCAGGTTACCTCACAATTGTCCAGCCGAGTTTCTTGCACCTTTCTCAGAAGCATGTTGTATGGCCACGGTCAGAGACAGGATGCTGGACTAGATGGACCATGGGTCTGATCCCATAGGGCAATTTCTATGTTACTTTGCCAGGGTAAGTGAAGTTTAGTGAGGCTGCCATGAATACTTTCTATGAATTAACCAGCTAGCAATAGAAAATAAAAATTCCCCCATCACTTATTTCTCTACTAAAAGGCAGCAGAGTAATGGTGGAAGGATGAACTGTGGGCCTATTTTCTTGTCACATGCAAGCTGATTCTTTATAAATGAAGTTGACCTTTAAAAAAACTTCTATAGACTGCCTCTGCCTCCAGGTGTTATATTCCCCTTTCCCTTTAGCTCTTTAACTCAATCTCTCTCTCTCTCTCTCTCTCTCTCTAACACACACACACACACATTTCAGCAGGTACAACTTCTTAAAGACACACACAAAACTTTATTAACTTATAGTTGAGGTTGTTCTAGAGAATTCCCTATCAATTGAATCACTAATCAACATAGATTGTCAGAATTATTCTAATTAAATATTATTAAAAACAAGAGTAAAATATTTTGAGTTATATTCATTTAAGAATGGAATATATTTTAGAATTTAGACTTACTGTACCAGAGGTAACATCCAGCAATTGTAGAACATCCATTATCAGATGAATAACCAATCTCCTGGCTGGATGAAGTGGCTGAGACTTCATTAATTTCCTTTATTGCATATTCTACACTGTCTCTTCAGTTGTGCAATTACCTAGACTTCCTGTCAGTTATACATTTAATCAATTATACTAGCTTTTCATATTGAAAAAACTATTTTTTTAATTTAACATAGTTTATTTCTGGACTCATTTCCATACCTAAGAAATGGAAATATTTAGCAGTGACTTAAAATAAATGATTTTATTGAGAAAGAAATAGCAGGTGAAACTACAAATGGTTTTGACAGGAAGTGAATGATTCCATTGCAAAGAGCTGAAAGAAATTACATTCCTTCTCTAGACTAAAAGAAGTATATGCTCAGGGCCGTCTCTGGCTTTTTTGCCACCCTAGGCAAAAAAGCCACCCGACGCCGCCCCCTCCCCCAGTGTGGCAGGGGAGGGCGCCGAGCCCAGCCGCGGGCCCGCAATCCCCGACCGGCCGGAGCGCTGGGGGGAGGGCGGAGAGCCCCCGGCAGCCAGAGCGCTGGGAGGAGGGTGGAGAGCCCGGCCGGGGCTCTCCACTCTCCCCGGCGGCCAGGGCCGGCTCCAGGCACCAGCCCACCAAGCATGTGCATGGGGCGGTGCCTGGAGGGGGCGGCGCCTGGAGGGGGCCGGCGCGGCAGGGCGCTCCGGCCGCTGGGGAGAACGGAGACGCAGCGGGCTCGCTGCCCTCCCCCCGGTG
Source organism: Trachemys scripta elegans (assembly GCF_013100865.1). NCBI lineage: Eukaryota > Metazoa > Chordata > Testudines > Emydidae > Trachemys > Trachemys scripta. The sequence goes on from NC_048299.1 coordinate 85,166,962, forward strand.
CTCCGGCCGGTTGGGGAGAGCAGGGCCTCGGCCGGGCTTGCCACCCTCTCCCCAGCGCTCTGGCCGCCGGGGGCTCTCCACCCCCCCCACGGCACTCTGGCCGCCGGGAGCTCTCCGCCCTCTCCACGGCACTCTGGCTGCCGGGGAGAGCGGAGAGCCCCGGCCGGGCTCGCCGCCCTCCTCCCGGCGCTCTGGCCGCCAGGGGCTCTCCACCCTCCCCCCGGCACTCTGGCTGCCGGGGGCTCTCCGCCCTCCCCCCGGCGCTCCGGCTGGTCAGGGACAGCGGGGCCCCGGCCGGGCTCGCCGCCCTCCCCCCAGCGCTCTGGCCGCCGGGGCTCTCTGCCCTCCTCCCGGCACTCTGGCCGGTCGGGGATTGCAGGTCCGCGGCCGGGCTCAGCGCCCTCCCCGCCACACTGGGGGCGGGAGGGCGGCGGGTGGCTTTTTTACCGCCCTAGGCAAAAAGGCCAGAGCCTGCCCTGCCGGCGGCCAGAGTGCCGGGAGCAGGGCGGAGAACCCGGCCTGGGATCTCCGCTCCCCCCGGCGGCCAGAGTGCTGGGGGGGGAGGCCGGAGAGCCCCCAGCGGCCAGAGCGCTGCGGGGAGGGCGGCGAGCCCGGCCGGGGCCCTGCTCTCCCTGACCAGCCGGAGCGCCGGGAGCAGGGCAGCGAGCTCGGCCGGGGCTCTCCGCTCTCCCCAGCGGCCATAGCGCCAGGGGGAGGGCGGAGAGCCCCCGGCGGCCAGAGTGCCCTCCCGCCAGGATTCTGGCCGCCGGGGGCTCTCTGCCCTCCCCCCTTCACTCTGGCCACCGGGGGCTCTCCGCTCTCCCCGTGGCGCTATGGCCGCTGGGGAGAGCGGAGAGCCGGGATCAGGGCGGAGTGCCTGGCTGGGGCTCTCCGCTCTCCCCGGCGGCCAGAGCTCCGGGGGAAGGGCGGAGAGCCCCCGGCGGCCAGAGTGCTGCAGGGAGGGCGGCGAGCCCGGTCGGGGCCCTGCTCTCCCCAATTGGCTGGAGCACCGGGAGGAGGGCGGAGAGCCCGGCTGGGGCTCTCCGCTCTCCCCGGCGGCCAGGGCCGGCTCCAGGCACCAGCCCACCAAGCATGTGCTTGGGGCGGCGCCTGGAGGGCGGCAGCGCGGCGAGGAGCTCTGGCCGCCGGGGAGAGCGGAGCCACAGCGGGCTCGCCGCCCTTCCCCGAGCGCTCCGGCCGGTCGGGGAGAGCGGGGCCCCGGCCGGTTGGGGAGAGCGGGGCCTCGGCCGGGCTCACCACCCTCCCTCCAGCGCCCTGGCCGCCGGGGGCTCTCCACCCTCCCCATGGCGCTCTGGCCGCCGGGGAGAGCGGAGAGCCCCGGCCGGGCTCGCCGCCCTCCCCCCGTGCTCTGGCCGCCGGGGGCTCTCCGCCCTCCCCCCGGCGCTCTGGCCACCGGGGCTCTCCGCCCTCCTCCCGGCACTCTGGCTGGTCAGGGATTGCGGGCCCGCGGCCGGGCTCGGCGCCCTCCCGTGCCACACTGGGGGCGGAGGGGGCGGCGGGTGGCTTTTTTGCCTAGGGCGGCAAAAAAGCCAGAGCCTGCCCTGCTGGCGGCCAGAGTGCCGGGAGCAGGGCGGAGAGCCCAGCTGGGGCTCTCCACTCTCCCCGGTGGCCAGAGCGCCGGGGGGAGAGCGCTGGGCGGAGGGTGGCAAGCCCGCTGCGGCTCCGCTCTCCCTGGCGGCCGGAGCTCCACGCCGCCCCCCTCCAGGCGCCGCTCCAAGCACATGCCCAGCTGGTGCCTGTAGCCGGCCCTGTATATTCTGACTTAATGTGTATAACTGTATCTTATTCACTAATCTTATGAGAAGGAAATTTTCAAAATTGCTTATGTGGCTTAGGAGCCCAAGTCTCTATTATTTTCTGATATGTGTGCTCCTAAATCACCTAGGTATTTTTAAAAATCTTCTCCTAGGTGTCTAAGGTAATATATGCTGCATGAAGATGCATGCATTTACTCTGTGATAGTTTAGCCAAACACTTTTATGTACCTCAATTCAGAAAAGCCAAAACAACCGAGCAACCCTTTAAATAGCAAGTTGAACAAATACTATTTCTTCCAGAAGTTGGGGCTATGCTACATATTCTTCACATTAATCAGGATAAAACTCTTTGTTTTGATTTACAAGAGAATTCCTGTCAGAACTATTTTCCTCTTCCATGTTCTCCTCTACAGCACATTGAAGGGCAAAACCCCAGGGGGTCAGACAGAAGGAAATGCCATTATCTGGTAGCATCCTCCCCTTCAGCCACTAAGCAGCCATTATGCCCACCATGAGAAAAATGTGTCTCTTCCTGGGCAAGGCACTCCCTAATGATACACTCACATCTGAGCCTGGACTGTGTGCTCTACAGGGAAACACAGCAGGCTTACTTAGACTGCTGCTCTCCTTCTTTGCTAGATCTTGGGTTACAAATACCAGCATAGATGAAAATGAAAAAACAAAATCACTAGGACCTTAAGGAAAGAAACTATGCAAGCAAACATCACAAAAGAAGAGGCACTCCATTTCAAAATCCTCAATTTGGGAACTAAGGGGAACTGACAGTGTCCCTTCAATCCTTTCCTTTTCCTACCCATCTGATCATATGGGTGCTTAAATTAATTCCATGTTTTGATATGAGTTTGACCCCTCTGAGTAATCCAGACAGACATCTCTGTTAACCTTTACACAGCAGCCTCTTCCATATCTGTCAAGCTGGGAACATTGGTGGACTTTCTCTGGAAAGGTCAGACAGTGCTCAAAGGCCTGAAGCATCAGAGCTCATCCTTCTAACAGGCACTTTATGCAACATCTTGCTGTATTTCTATTACATGTTAATTTACTTTGTGATCTATAAGGCAACTGGAAGTGGAATATGATTAGTGAGATGAGAGGGCCCAGTGCAATATATCCATCACTATTTGTTGCTGTGGTTACAGTTATCAAAGGCAGTAATAAAACATGTTATACCAGAGTTGAAAAACATTGATTGCCTTATCATTTTCCCATCTTCTTCCACAAAAGAGTTCAAATTGGTTTGAAAATTAGTGTTATCAGACCTGACTTCAAAGGGAGGGAGCATTTTATCACTCTGCTTAATTCTTGATGATTGTAACAGCACAGAGTGAAAGCTCATTGGAGAAAAAAAACAAAATGAGACGACGGGAGACACTTTCATTCAACCAAGATACAGCATAAAGATACAAAACATAACTAATAAGAGCAGTAGCTGCAGACCTACCAATATCAAGGAGTGAATTTAGCTAAGAGGTTTTATCTCATCTGGTATTTAATAATGATCTGTCATCAAGTTTCATGGTTCCAGCTGTCAGATTTTAAGAAGAGAAATGCTAATATACTGAGAAAAAGCCTCTCTCTATTTTACACTTTCTAAAATTTTATTATTATTTGTGAGAAACCCCAATTAAGAGCAGGGCCTGCATTGTGCTAGTCACTTTACAAACATAATTAATGATGGTCCCTGACCCAAAGAGTTTACAATATAAATGGACAATTCAGACAAAGGGTGTGAGGGGAATACAGAAGCACAGAGAGGAGAAGTGACCTGTCATAGGTCACACCAGTAGGTCTATATCAGAGCAAGGAATGGAACCAGGCCTCCTGAATCCTTGTCCAGTGCTCTGTCCATTAGACCAGACAGTCTCGCCAAGTTTTCAGCAAACCTTATTGATAAATTCTTGGTTTCAAATTTTGCAAGGATTGCAAATAAAACTGTACTGTGCTAGCATGAAGAATGAATGAACGTTTCACTTTAGTCGATTTTTGTAGCGTTTCTCAAATAATGTATGGCGGCCTGTCAAACCCCTCTGAACAGTATATCCAACTTGCTCACTTCCAGTTCCCAGTTTTTAAAGTCTACCTAATATCTTTCCTGACATCTCTTAATTCAATATTTTCTACCTGACAATCTTTATCAAGCTAACTTTTTTTAGGGCTGGGATTGAAAAGTCATCTGAGAAGGACTGTTCAGCTAACATCTTTAGCAAGGCTTGCCTCAAGATATTTTAGAATCATTAACAATGCAAAGAGAATGTGAGTATGAGATGTGGCATGTAAAAGAAAATGGGACATTGAATAAAGGACACTGCCAGAGATCCCACATGTTGGGACAGGAGACATTATTGCCCCAAGGGTCCAGAATGTCAGGCGAGAATAACTAGAGCACACTACACATTGGCCACATCCCCTATGCCAGAAACTGCAAGAAGAGGTAGCATATGAACAGACTATGCCAGGACTATATCAGCTGGAGAACAAGCAGTTTTCCAACCCCCTAGCACTGCCAGAGTAGTGCAATGGGCCAGAACAAAGAGGAAAATCTGGCCCACAGATTCTATTTTAAGGTACATCTACACTGGAGATAGAGGTGTAATTTCCAGCTTCAGGAGACATACCCAAACTAGCTCTGACTGAACTAGCATGCTAAAAATAGAAGTGTAGCCAAGGTGGCATGAGCAATGGGATGGGCTAGCTGCCGTGCGTATGATCTCATCAGAAACCATAGGTTCATACTTGGGCAGCTCCCCTATCCTGCCACTCATGCTGCTGCAGCTACACTTCCATTTTTAGCACACTGAAGAGCTAGAGCTAGCATGGGTATGTCTAGCTGAACTGGAAATTACACCTTCCAGGGCCAGTGCAGGCATACCCTAAAAGTTTCTTTCCTTTTTCATTGTAGCCACGTTGGTTTCAAGATATTAGAAAGACAAGGTGGGTGAGGTAATATCTTTTATTGGACCAACTTCTGTTGGTGAGAGACAAGCTTTCAAGCTACACAGAGCCCTTCTACAGAAGCTCCATGTAGCTTAAAAGCTTGTCTCTTTCCTTTTTGAGGCAGACACGTTGCTGTCAGACAAGACGCAGAGAAAAGACAAATACCATACTGTAAGTCTCATTTTTATTTCCTATTCTGTAACTAAAGCTTAGTGCTACTTTAGCAATGCTCTCCAAAGTATTCATATAGGCATTTATTTATGGATTTAGATTTTCTGTTTGTGCAATTGCCAATAAAAGCTTCTTTTGATTAAGACCGACAAAGACCACCTGAACTATTTAACAGGGAAAATTCATGGCTGCATGTGCAGAGGGAATGGAGTCAGGGCTAGATTTAGACAATCTGGGACCCTAGATACACCAAGACATGAGGCCCATCTGTGACCCCTCCTTCATGTCCTTTACCCCACGCTGTGCCCCTGCTCTCTGTTTGGAGTGGCTAAATCAAGGCTCTTGTCCTGTCCCGGACATCCCACCATGGAGCCCATTTTTCCCCAGGAGCAGCAACAGAGGTCACTAGTTCTCTCCAGAGGTGCAGGAGGTGGCATGAGAGGGAGCCCCTCCAGTACTTATCCCGACAACCAGGGTGCATTCACTTGGGCTGGACCAACTCCACTCTTCCCCTCAGCCACACAGAGAGTCCTTTGTTGGGGTGGTTTTGGTGGGGTCCCCAAGAGCAGTGAGTCTTGGAATTAACACCCTATTGAAATGCACAGATATTTTCAAACCTCACAGGGCTATCTGCAAACTCACTGCAATCACATACACTCATGTCACATTTTAAGGTTTTCTTTGCAATCCTGACAACTAGAAACATGCTTTTTTTTTTTTAAATGAAAACTGAGATTCTGCCCTCTTCAAGAGACTCGGAGAACTGGAGACCTAGTCACAGGCTTAGAGTGCCTATGCCTTAATCCAAGCCTGAATGGAGTACTCTGCCCACTTGAGGGAGATGGGGGAAAAATAGATTAAAGTCAGGGTACAAGGACATAGCAACAGAAAAGACTGGGGCTTCTTTTGGTAAACTGAAGGTGTTTTGTATTGTTATAGCTTACTGTTGGCTGGTTGTTTATGCTGGGTGATATTGGCTGCTGAATTGTTACCTATGTAGCCTATTCCTCTGGATGGTATTTTTGATGTGTGTCTGTTCAGCCAGAGCCTGGGATCAGCATCTTTTAAAATAAATAAAGAGGTTTTGGTGATGTGAATAAAATGAAGTTCCAGGGCAGCATATACACTTCCTCCTTCCTTCCCTTCTCCACTGCATATCAGTTACAGAAGCTAATGTCAAGCTGCATATAATATTTTTCCAGCAGCAATAACATTTATTTCCCTGGCAACCTCTTCACATAGCCATGTTGATAACTTTGTGGTTGCCTCTGGGTCTGTTATGTAATTAAGTATCATTTGCTGCTTAGGCTGCCTTATTGAAGAAAATGCTGTTTTTCATTGAGTCATTGTCTGCTGCTAAACAATTGGTGTATTTTGTTTATTTTTTAATACAGTACAGTGATAGCAAAATCACATGCATATTTTTAACATTTGGTACTGATTCTCCCAACTGATGAGATTAAATATCAATGGTCATCCCAGTGAAAGATTAAAATCTCACAATTTCTAGTGATGAACAAGAGGGCTTTTATCATTTGGCGAAATTACTGCAATTTTTAAACATAAATGGCATATTTTCCTTCTCAATTGCATCTATAATATTTAAGTGTGCATAGGTTTTGTGCATGCAAAACCCATATTTGCATAAGTAAACTAGGTTATTTTTGCCATAAATTGGTATTTGCAGGTGCATTTCCCCATTTTCCTTGTACAAATGCAGGCTTTTGATTCATAAATTAGATTTCTTTGGCGATGCAATTGAAGAAGCCCATTGGAAATTAGCCCCAGATTTTCAGCTAGTGACTTATTAATTTTAATTGTTCTGTTTTTCTCCAGCTCCAAACTTTGTATAATTACTCCACTGCACTGAGTTGACAGAGGTATAATGCCAGAAACCCTAGACACTTCTACACAAAACAGAATCTTCACAGTCAAGCGTCCAGCTCAGCTGATGAAAGAAGAGCATCACTAAAATCTCGATGGCAAGCCTGTCCCGAGGAATTAAGTTTTGCTGTTGCAATTATTTTTCCTACTCAGTCAGTCATATTAAGACTTTGAGATCTTATTGCCTTGAATTAATTGGCTGCTGTTGTTGCTGTGGTATCAATATGAAATAATGGTACATTATTAAATTGCTAAACTACAAGAGAACTGTAGCTGCTGTACAAGTGATGACCACATTAATTCTCAAAAACAGTGAGGATTCCTTGTGGCACCTTAGAGACTAACAAATTTATTTGGGCATAAGCTTTCGTGGGCTAAAACTCACTTCATCAGATGCATGCAGTGAAAAATACAGTAAGCAGAATATATATTCTAGCACATGAAAAGTTGGGAGTTGCCTTACCAGTCATTTTCAGATGTTATCCTTACTGTTGATGATGATCAGAAAGAGCTGATTATTTCTGTAGTCGTGGATCTCTACATTAAAAAAAATCCATTCCACACTATTTTAAAGTGGGGAATGAAAGGAGGCAGAAAAGGGCAAAAAGGTCTGATTCAGACACAGTTTACATGGGGACTTGCAAGAGACAAATAGCACTCCGCAGTTTTTGACATTATGAAGTATATCTCTAAGCCCCTCTTTGAACATGGCATAATATATGGCAGATTGCCTGAATCTAGATTAGATGATGTGAAGTGTTGTGCATGCTAGAGCTGTGCAGAACAGGAAGAAACAAGAGGCAATTATTGATAAAAACAAGATAATACTTTGCATGCAGGCAACTGGAGAAATACGCCTCCACACAGCCCCAACTCATAGCTGTGCCTTAAAGGAGTGGTCCAAGATTTTCAAACATAGGAATCAAAAGTTATACTCCTCAATCCATATTTAGGCACCAAACTAAGTGGTCTGATTTTCAAAAGTGCTGATCACTAAATACACACAGAGCATTTTATCTTAAGTAGACATAAGCAAACTGGGTCTGACTCATAGTCAAATAAAAATTCACTCACATCTTCACCAAATTAAGGGGCCTGATTCTTTTCTTACTTAAACCAGTGTAATTCAGGAGTAACTCCACTGACCCACGAGTGTCAAACCAACGTAAAGTGTGGCCTGGAGGTAGAAGTACTAATATCCCCAGGCCATGACAGACACTGTTTTCATGGCATCTTCAGCCCATTCAGAAACAAGAGTTCCCCATATGTCTTACCCAACTCCTCTGCTTGTGAAATTTCCAGCCTAGTTCTGCAGACGTAACTGATTCAGACAAGGTGCTGATAGGTATTCACACATCGAAGTGCTTGTTCAAACCAAAAAGTTTCTCTCTAGACTTTCACAACATGTGTAAATTTATTTTCTAACATGATTGATTATGGCTTTTTGTTTTGACAAACTAACATTGGATTTTGAGAGAACCTGATTAAATTGTTGGCCTTTAAAAGTCACAGACGCTTGCAAGCTGTTGTTGACAAATGTCTTTTTTTATTTTCTAAAATCAGAAGTCAGAGTTTCCTAGTTAATACCCAATTTGTAAACAACTATTGGTAAAACTGCCTTCTGGTATGTATGAATTGTTTTCCTTTGCATCATTACTGCCTCATTAATGACATGCTGTCATGCCACATTGCTAAGGGTATGTCTATATTACAAGTGCTACAGCGACGCATCTGTGGCGCTGCGGCTACACAGTGTAGCGCTATAATGGAGACATTTGCTTACAATGACAGAAGGGGTGTTTCCATTGCTGTAGTAAATCCACTCACTTGAGAGGTGGTAACAATGTCCATGGAAAAATTCTTCTGTTGAGCTAGTAACTACATCTCTCAGGCGTGTGAATTTTTCAAACCCCTGAGCAACATTCTTATGTTAACCTAAGTTTTAGGTGTAGACAAGGCCTAAGATGCCTACTGGCTTAGTGTAGTGTTTTCATAAAAGAGTATTAAGCATTCCAGTCTCTTGCTGCAAAGTATACTAATGAGAGCAGTACAAGATTGCACAATTTGTTAGTGACAATGTGTATTGCACAGGTTAGTTTGCTGTAGAATTTCTCTGCCATTTAGTGTAAAAGATTATTTAATCTACCAAACTTTCTGTAAATGCCACCATTTTAATATTCAGAAAATTGTTCTTTCACTTTGAATCCACTTGGACACTGTGGAGTTCACAGTTTTTAAAGTCTAGATTGAGGATTTATTCTCAACCCATCGCAAGGGCAGCGTGTAGCTGCACTGCCACAAGAAGAGATGAGGGGTGAAATCCTCCTGGCACCACTTGAATTCAATGTCTAAATTCCCACTGATTTCAGTGTGACCAGGATTTCACCCCAGGGAAGTAATTGTGATTCAGAGAAACATAACAGGTACCTACCAGCTGGAAGAGAACAAGAGAGAGAGAGAGAGATGCAGACAATAGCTGCAAATTGAAAGCCAGACATTGTAGCTGCTTGGTTCTGACAAACTGAAAGGCACGTTGAGAAAAAGGTTGCTATAAAAAGGGCAACCTTTCCCAATACAGACCAGAAAGTTACCAGGGAAGTGCTCTTGGGGAAAGAGCTGCTTTGATGGTGTGACCACCACCGCCTTCAAAAATCACCTAACAAAAATATCTTCAAAAAAGCACCCCGCCTCCCAGTGGCTGGTGTGACAAAGGCAGCTGGGAGACTTAGCCTTGGTCTAAACTGGGGGGCGTCGATCTAAGTTACGCAACTTCAGCTATGTAAATAATGTAGCTGAAGCTGATGTACTTAGATCGACTTACCGTGGTGTCTTCACCATGGTGAGTTGACTGCTGCCGCTCCCCTGTCGACTCTGCCTGCACCTCTCATAGCTCTGGAGTACAGGAGTCGACGGGAGAGCGCTCGGGGGTCGATTTATCATGTCTAGACTAGACATGATAAATCGATTCCCACTGGCTTGATCGCTGCCCGCTGATCCAGCAGGTAGTGTAGACATACTCTAAGGGAGTTAGCCAGCTGAGTTTGCCAGCAGAGGATAGCAAGGAAGTAGGGTTGTGTGTGTAGTTTTTTTTCCTGTCCTTAACCTGCAAGTATTCTACAAGGAAGAACCCGCAATGGGAGGAAAATGGTGTGTCGCCAACACTATTGCTAGCTCTTCCTCTGCCTGCACCTGTGGGGACACACACACACACACACACATACACGTCAGACAGGAATTCAGACCTTGGAGACTTCCACCCAGGCCCTGGTCTTCACTTTCTAGGAATGTGGCCTGCATGTCCCCACCAATGAAAGCCAGGAAAGGGGAACCATGCAGTGTGAAAAGTGTCTGTGGGTGGAATCCCTCAGGAAGCAGGTGAGAGGTGAGGGCTTCAGTTTCCTTGACCATGGTATGCTGTTCCAGGAAGAAGGTCTGCTGGGAAGAGATGAGGTCTACCTGACCAAGAAAGGGAAGAGCATCTTTACTCATTGATTCATCAACCTAGTCAGGAGGCCTCTAAACAAGGTTCAAAATGGGCAAGTGACAAAAGCCTAGAGGTAAGCATAAAAAAAGGTTACTTGAACAGATGTTGGAGGGGGCATGGCAAATTACAATAGAGTCATAGGAGCAACAAGAGGGAAATCAATGAGTGAATCTGTTAAACATCTAAGATGTCTACAAATCCACAAATCCAAGGAGTATGGGGAATAAACAGGAAGAACTGGAAGTATTAGTCCATGAGCTATGTGACGGGTTGGATCACAGAAACCCCTTTGGGACTGCCACCTGATGTGCTAAGACTACCTCTGAGTCTGTTTTCCCTGCCAGCTTGAGACTTCAGTGCCCTGCCTGGTTTGAGCCAGACATACTAGCCTGCTACAAACACAGACCCAAGTCTGAACTACATCCCCCAAAAGCTGCACGCTTAACTGAAAACAGCTTAAGAAGTGCTCCTGTCTCCAGCACTCAGATACCCAACTCCCAATGGGGTCCAAACCCAAAATAAATCCGTTTTACCCTGTATAAAGCTTATACAGAGTAAACTCATAAATTGTTCGCCCTCTATAACACCGATAGAGAGATATGCACAGCTGTTTGTCCCCCCACCCCCGGTATTAATAAATACTATGGGTTAATTAATAAGTAAAAAGTGATTTTATTAAATAAAAAAGTAGGATTTAAGTGGTTCCAAGCAATAACAGTCAGAACAAAGTGAATTACCAAGCAAAATAAAATAAAACACGCAAGTCTAAACCTAATACAGTAAGAAAACTGAATACAGAGCAAATCTCACCCTCAGAGATGTTTCAATAAGTTTCTTTCACAGACTGGATGCCTTCCTAGTCTGGGCACAATCCTTTCCCCGGAACAGCCCTTGTTCCACCTCAGGTGGTAGCTAGGGGACTTCTTATGACTGCAGACCCCTTTGTTCTGTTCCACCACCTTATATATCTTTTGCACAAGGCGCCTGGGAATCTTTTGTCCCTCTCTGGGTTCCCACCCCTCCTTCTAAATGGAAAAGCACCCAGGTTAAAGACGGATTCCAATTCAGGTGACATGATCACATGTCACTGTAAGACTTCATTACCCACTTGCCAGCACACAGGTATACAGGAAGACTTAAAAGTAAACAGAGCCGTCTACAGTCAATTGTCCTGGTTAATGGGAGCCATCAAGATTCCAAACCACCATTAATGGCCCACACTTTGCATAATTACAATAGGCCCTCAGAGTTATATTTCATATTCCTAGTTTCAGATACAAGAATGATACATACATACAAATAGGATGACCACACTCAGTAGATTATAAGCTTTCTAGTGGTACCTTACAAGAGACCTTTTGCATGAAGCATATTCCAGTTACATTACATTCATACTTATTAGCATATTTTCATAAAATCATATAAAGTGCAATGTCACAAGCTAATTTATGATTTAATTGGCATCACAGATGGAATATTGGTATAGAGGAGTATGGCTTGTTCAGGAAAGACAGACAGGGTAAAAATGGAGAGCATGTTGCATTACACATCAAGAATATATACACTTGTTCTGATGTCCAGAAGGAGGTGAGAAGCAGACCAGATAAAAGTCATTCAGTAAAGACAAAAGGACAAAAAAATAGGGGTGACATCATGGTAGGGTCTTCTAGAGACCACCAAATCAATAAGAGGAGGTGGATGAGGCACTTCTAGAACAAATAACAGAAATACCCAAAACAAAAGATCTGGTAATAATGGGGGACTTTAACTACCCAGACATCAATTGGAAAAATAAGACGTCCAAACATATAATCTCCTATATGTTCTTGAAATGTATTGGTGACAACTTTTTGCTAAAGAGAGTGGAGGAAGTAATGAAGAGGAGACCATTTTAGATTTGATTCTGATCAACAAGGAGAAATTGGTAATGAACCTGAAGATGGAAGGCAATTTGGAAGAAAATGATCATGAAATGATAGATTTAGTGATCCTATGGAAAGGAAGGAGGGAGAGCAGCAGAATAAGGATAACGGACTTTAAAAAAGCAGACTTTAAGAAACTCAGAAAACTGACAGGTAGGGTACCATTGGAAGAAATCAAAGGGAAAAAGGAGAACTGGCAGTTTCTCAAGGAGATTAATATTAAGGCACAACTGCAAATTAGCACGATGTGAAAGAAAAATAGGAAGAATAGTAAGAAGCTAGTATGTCTCCAGCAGGAACTCTTTAATGATCTGAAAATCAAAAAGAAATCCTACAAAAAGTGGAAACATGAACGAATTGCTAAGGAGAGCACAAAAGAAAAGCACAGGAATGTAGGTACAAAATCAGAAAGGCTAAGGCACAAAATGAGTTACACCTGGCAAGGGACATAAAAGGCAATAAGAAGAGATTCTTTAAATACATTAAGAGCAAGAGAAAGAGGAAGGAACGTGTAGGTCCTTTACTTAGCGCTAAAGGAGAGGTAATAACTGATGACATCAAGAAGGCTGAGGTATTTAATGCCTATTTTGCTTCAGTCTTTACTAAAAAGGTTAATGGTGACTAGATACTCAATACAATTAATATTAACAACAAGGGGTAAGGAACACAAGCCAAAATTGGGTAAGACCAGGTTAAAGAATATTTAGCTACCTGGATGTATTCAAGTCAGCAGGGCCTGATGAAATTTATCTTAGGGTACTGAAGGAAGTAATCTCAGTAACAATTATCTTTGAGAACTCATGGAGGACAGGTGAGGTCCCAGAGGCCCAAAGAGCAAACACCTACCTTTAAAAAGGGAAACAAAGCAGAGCCAGGAAATTATAGATCAGTCAGTCTAACTTTGATACCTGGAAAGATACTGGAACAAATGTATTTAACATTCAGTTTTTAAGCACCTAGAGGATAAAGGGGTTATAAAGAATAGCCAGGATGGATTTGTCAAGAACAAATTGTGCCAAACCAACCTAATTTCCTTCTTCAACGGAGTTACTGGGCTAGTGGATGAGGGAAAGTATCTTGATTTTAGTAAGGCTTTTGACACAATCCTACATGTTATTCTCAAAAGCAAACTAGGTAAATGCAGCCCAGATGAATTACTATAAGATGGGTGCTGTGTTGGTCTCAGGATATTAGAGAGACAAGGTGAGTGAGGTAATATCTCTTATTGGACCAACAAGCTAACCAATCTGTTCCATCTTGCATTTGCTGTGATGCTGGGAGGTCCTTCCCCAGACCTGAAGAAGAGCTCTGTGTGGCTTGAAAGCTTGTCTCTCTCACCAACAGAAACTGGTCCAATAAATGATATTACCTCACCCACCTTTTAGCTATAAGGTGGGTGCACAACTGGTTGAAAGACATAATCAAACAGTAGTTATCAATGGTTCACTGACAAACTGGAAGGGCATATCTAGTGGGGTCCTGCAGGGTCAGTCCTGGGTCTGGTACTGTTCAATACTTTCATTTATAACTTGTATAATGGAGTGGAGAGTATGCTTATAAAATTAACAGATGACATCAACCTGGGAAGGGTTACGAGCACTTTGGAGGACAGGATTAGAATTCAAAATTATCTTCGAAAGACAAGCGCAAAGTACTTCACTTAGGAAGGAAAAATCAAATACATAACTACAAAATGGGGTAGGCTAGGTGGCAGTACTAGAGTAGAGGATCTGGGAGTTATAGTGGATCACAAACTGAACATAAGTCAACACTGTGAAACACATACAAAAAAGCCTAATATCATTCTGGGGTGTATTAATAGGAGTGTTGTATGTAAGACATGGGAGACAATTGTCCCTCTCTATTTAGCACTGCTGAGGCCTCAGCTGGAGTACTGTGTCCAGTTTTGGCCACCAGGCTTTAGGAAAGATGTGGAAATATTGGAGGCAGTCCAGAGGGAAACAACAAGAAATGATAAAAGGTTTAGAAAACCTGATTTATGAGGAAAGATTGAAAGAACTGGGCATGTTTAGTCTTGAGAAAAAAAAGATCTAATAGTTTTCAAATATGTTAAGGGCTATTATAAAGAGGAATGTGATCAATTGTTCTCCATGTCCACTGAAGGTAGGACAAGAAGTAATTGTAATAATCTGCAGGGAGGGAGAGTTAGATTAGACATTAAGAAACTTTCTAATGATAAAAGTTGTTAAACTTGGGATTAGGCTTCCAAGGGAGGTTGTGAAATCCCCATCTTTGGAGGTTTTCAAGAATAGGTTGGACAAATACCTATCAGTGATGGTCTAGGTTTATTTTGTCCTGCCTGAGGGCAGAGGGATGGACTTGGTGACTTCTTGAGGTCTTCCTTCCAGCTTTACATTCCTATAATTCTATGTTTCAATGAAGCTACACCAATTTATACCAGCTGAGGTTCTAGCCTCAATATTACAGAATTCCGGCTGCCCAATATTTATTTAAAGCATTTAAAGTCTAAAACAATAACTTAATTTAGGCACATCACAAAACCACCACAGAATTTGGCATGATTGGCAGTTCCTACTCAAAAGTGTCCTAGGACTAGAATAGGAAGGATATTGTAGGTTTAAATAGCTATGCACTAGAATTGGGGTGTTTATGTGGTACCTACTGACTAATATGCTTAGATCAGCTAAATACTATCAGTCTTTCACTGTAGGACACATTCACAATTTAAGACATCAGTTTGATCCTTTGTGAAGGCAATGAAAGGGGAGGGATAGCTCAGTGGTTTGAGCATTGGCCTGCTAAACCCAGGGTTGTGAGTTCAATCCTTGAGGGGGCCAATTAGGGATCTGGGGCAAAATCAGTACTTGGTCCTGCTAGTGAAGGCAGGGGGCTGGACTCGATGACCTTTCAAGGTCCCTTCCAGTTCTAGGAGATAGGATATCTCCATTAATTTATTTAAATTTATTTATTTATAAAACAGCAAACATCTTTAATACCCATTCTTACTTTTTTCCATCAGCTATCTGAGCGTGAATATCTGATCAATGCAATTTCAGCCTGAGCTGAAGCCACGCTGTTCCTCGCCTACTACTTCCTCTAAAACTAGCCTTAATTTGTTGACAGTTACTTTCATCATGATTTTTCCTGGCATTGGCAATAAATGTATACCTCTATAATTATTTGAATCGGCAGGATCTCCTCTCTTCAAATTGGTACAACTATTGGCATTAGTCAGTAATCTGGTACCTCCTCTTGCTCCCATACCTTCTTGTATATTTTTTCTAATACTTTGATAGCACTTGTCCTGCTGACTTTTAGCAGCACAACTATTATACTGTCTAGTACTGAAGGCTTCTCATTTTTTAACTGCTTCACTTCTCTTTCTAGGCCTTTTTTCTCTGATGGTGGTTCAGTGTCCATACCCATTCTGCCTTGCAAGCTGCCCTGTTCATCTAGAATGCTTACATCTGGTGAACTACAGGGTTCACCACTTTGTCAAAATGCTCTTTCCGTTCTTACAACACCTCTTTAGTATTTGTTGTTAGTTTACAAGTCATTTTTTTTTATCACTTGTATCGTTGGCCTCACTGTATTTCCATACAATTTAACATTTTTATGCATCGTTTTCATATCATGTTTTCTTGATGTCATCTCTAATTGTTCAGCCTCTGCTTTCCCAAACTTTTGTTTGTCAAGTCTTTGTGATTTCTTCACCATTTCATGTAATGCTTTTTCTGTTTTCCCAGCTATCTTGGCTTGTTTACATTTTTCCTGTAAAGTTCTTGTTGCACTGCTTGTCCAGCTTTTCTTTGTTTGCTTATGCCTTCCAATAACTTCTTTCACTGTGCTTTGTATTGTTTCCTTGAATATTTCTTATCTGATATGTAGTGAGATTTCATCATCACAAATTAAAGGCCTGAAAACACCCTCCAACCATCACCTTGTATGTCTTCCTCAGAGCTATCCCTTAACTTATCAAGATCAAATTTAGCTCCAGTTGTACCCATCTTTGTCTTGGACTTAAACTTAATCTTTCCCATTAGTAGTTCATGATCACTGACACACTCAGCTCTACTATATACTCTAATATCCAACAGTGACCATTTATGCCTTTTACTGATAATAATGTGATCCATATGGTTTTTGGTTTGACTATCTGGTGAGTTCCATATAACCTTGTGCATGTCTTTGTGAGGAAACCAAGTTCCACCTTAATCAGATTGTGCATCTCACAGCAAGTTCTTAACCTTTCCCCATTATCATTTGCTGTCCCAGTGCTGTGCGGTCCGACACGAGTCATTTGCTTACCATGTCCATTACCAATTTTTGCATTCATATCTTACATTATCAGAATCAGGAATCTCATCTACAGTGCTATCCAGTTGCTGATAAAATCTATCCTCTTCCTCTTCTGCTGCTTCTGTTGGTGAGTGTAATAGAGTTTCATAGGACCATCATGATCATCTAGTCTGACCTCCTGCATGTTGCAGGTCATAGAACCTCACCCACCCACTAACCTCCGGCTGAGTTACTGAAGTCCTCAAATCATGATTTAAAAACTTCAAGTTACAGATAACCCATCATTTACACTAGTTTAAACCTGCAAGTGACCTGTGCCTCACGCTGCAGAGGAAGGCAAAAAACACCCAGGATCTCTGCCAATCTGACCCGGGGGGAAATTCCTTCCTGACCCCAAATATGGCGATCAGTTAGACCCTGAGCATGTGGGCAAGACCCGCCAGCCAGACACCTGGGAAATAATCCACTGTAGTAACTCAGAACCCTCCTCACCTAGTGTCCCATCACCAGCTATTGCAGAGATTTGCTACTAGCAGTCGCAGATCAGCTACATGCCACCGTAGGCAGTCTCATCGTACCTCCTTAAACTTATCAAGTTCAATCTTGAAACAAGTTAGGTTTTTTTGTCCTTACTGTTCCCCTTGGAAGGCTGTTCCAGAACTTCATTCCTCAGTTAGTTAAAAACCTCCATCTAATTTCAAGCCTAAACTTGTTGATGGCCAGTTTATAGACATTTATTCTTGTGTCCACATTGGCGCTTAACTTAAAAAACTCCTCTCCTTCCCTGATATTTATCCCTCTGATGTATTTATAGACAGCAATCACATACCCCCTAAGCCTTCTTTTGGTTAGACTAAACAAGCCAAGTTTTTGAGTCTCCTCTTATAAAGTAGGTTTTCCATTTCTCAGATCATCCTAGTAGCTCTTCTCTACACATGTTCCAGTTTGAATTCATTTTTCTTAAACATGGGAGACCAGAACTGCACCACAGTACTCCAGACAAGATCTCATCAGTGCCTTGTACAATGGTACTAACACTTCCCTGTCTGTACTGGAAATATCTCATCTGATGCATCCTAAAACTGCATTAGCCTTTTTCACAGCCACATCGCTATGGGCTTATAGTCATCCTGTGATCAACCAATATACCAAGGTTTTTCTCCTCTGTCACTTCCAACTGATTTGTCCCTAGCTTATAGCAAAAATTCTTGTTGATAGTCCCTAAATGCATGACCTTGCACTATTAAATTTCATTCCACTTAGGGTCTTCGGTGGGTTAGGTGGCTCGTGGTTAGTGTACCCGATGCCACTTCCCAGTGGGTAGGTCATGCAGTCCTACTCCTTCCTTTATTAGAGGTGCAGTGAAGTGGACAAGAGGTCTGGGTCCCTCCTGTGGAAGGGGCAGTAGTGGGGGAGCCAAGGCCCACTAACTCCACCATGCTCCAACCCAGGGCCCTAGCAGGGTCAACAGTGCCTGGGAATGGTCATTTCCTACTGATTCTTTCTTCTCTAAGCTTCCAGTCCAAGATAAGGTGAAAAGAAAAATAAAAAGAAACCCAACAATCAGCCCCAATTGGGCTCAGCATATAGTCTTATTTTCTCTGGGAGGCTTCTCTGGTGCCTTTGTCAGGAGCCTTCAGGGTAGGTTTGTCATCCTCCCCAGCCTCCTCCCTTCTGAGCTGGGTTGCTCCCTTTTCAACCCTTTCTCCAGTTAGAGCACACTCAGCAGGGCTGGAGGGGCAGGACTATCTGGGCCCACCACTTTCCTTTAACCTTTTGGCCCAGTGTGGGGTTTGTATACCCTATCACAGTATATAACAGCAGATCACAGTTATGCATAGTTTATTGTAGACAGTGTAAACCTTGCTGCGACAATCTGTTCAGACACTAGTTTCCAGCTATTCACTGAAGTAACAGTTCTCTTGTCCACTGCTATAGCAACCCCAACGCTATGCTTCGCTTGTCCCCTTCACTATCTGGAGTAAAGTAAAATGTAATTTCCAACTGTCCTGTAACTGGCCAACATGTCTCCTGTATGGAAGGGAAGGGAAGGGAAGGGAAGGGAAGGGAAACTTATAACTTCCTTAATTCTGCCACTACTAGCTCAGTCTGGCCTGGAGCAAATAGCGTTCTAACATTCCAGCTCACAATACATGTAATACATTTAGCTGTTATTTGAAATCCATAACCATTTCCATTTGGTAGGCCTGATAGGCCTGGATCAAAATCCATAGAAATCAGTTTGGTTTCTGTACTGTTCCTATAACAAGTGAGTTTTGGATGTAATGGCTTGTGAGGCCAATCCACTCTATCCATCTCATGGGAATGCCAAGTCACAGCTTGCTGGCCTGTTCAGAACAGGTATCAGCAGTTCCACCCTAGTCTGCTTACCTTCCAAGACTAACAAGCTTGGACTGCTTGGATTTGAAATCAGAGTTTTCCTTCTCCTAGACAGACTTGCCCGAAGTGTCAACATTTGGTTCAGTTTGGAGGTAATCATTATGGAAAGCAGCAAAATCATTTGGAGTTCCAGATAAGATAATTGCAATTATTAAAGCTTCATATGAAGACTCTTGCAATGCCGTAAGAATTGGCGGCAACTGGTTCAAGTCAAAGTTTGATGTAAGACAAGGGGACATGGAATCACCATCACTTTTCATCATGTTCTTAAACTGAACATTAAGAATGTTAGATAAGTTGGAGGGCATGACATTGGATGATCTAGAGTTAAACTCCTTAGCTTATGCAGATGACATCATACAAATGGTAAACCCATTTGAATTAATGATGATACTCTTTGCTACCTCGGAAAATTGGTGTACTCATCTTGGACTTATAACAAATGCCAAGATGACAAAGTGGGTTGCATCTGGGAAAAGGGACAATAGATAAAGGGTTGAAATGCAGCTGCGGAAAAATCGTAGAACAAGTAGAATCTTACGTGTACGTAGGAAGCTTGATCAGTGCTGACGGTTCCATCGAAGGCGTCATTAGAAGGCAATGTGCCTTATCAACAAGTGTTGCATAAAAACTGATGAAATTATGGACTGATAAAAACATTACATTTGGTACCAAAGTGAAAATGTATCAAGTCGATGTACTAACAGGATTACGGTATGGTCTGGAAGCAGCTGCATTGAATTAAAGACATCAGAAGGCTGGAAACAATAGAGATAAGAGTTCTTTGGAAGATAGCAGGTATAAAGTTAAATGATTTTAAGACAAATGAAGAAGTTAGAAGGAGAGTAAGGGCTTTTCTACACGGTCCTGCAGTGCAGACTATAGGGAGATGAACTGCAGCGAATACTAAAGTCCTGTGCTGCAGTTGCCCCATGTACACCTTACGAGTGCAAACTAAAGATACTTAGTTCATATTAACATAGTCCCATTACAGTGCAACACTTTAATGAGTTCTACAATTCACATCCCCACAATCCACACTACGGGGCCATGTGGACAAGCTATTAGATGTAAAATTGAAAAAATTACCATGGTGGGGGCACCGCAGAAGACAAACAAATGATAGAATCGCAACAAAATAATATGAACACAACCAAGGTCAGTCTGACCTAAAGGCCGATCATTGACTAGATGGCAGGATATCATATGCTTAATAATAACACATGCTATAGTGCTCCCCTTGTCTGTAAAGCCGCTTTGGGATAAAAGAGAGCGAGAGAGCGCCTAATCCAGAAATAAGACATGCCTTGTTACAGAATTTCTTCTTTCCCCTGAGAAAGAAATATTCAGATTTATGGATTCCTTTTATTTATATTTTTATTTTTTAAGAATACTGGAAAAAAAGCTAAAATTGTAATTTTGCTCTGGGAAAGCCACCCATAAATACTGAAAACATCCAAAGCAACTGTAACTTTCATTTGTAATTCCCTTTAGATGGTTTTATTCTTATGCTTTAGTAAACAACTTTTTAATACCATACATCAAATGGAGTTGATAAGATTAGATTAAAACTGAAAGCCCAAATTTTTGTTCTGATAGACTACAAACTTACAGATCAAAATCTTCTAAGAGCTGCTATTAGTATTGATGCTGCAGTCGTACTATAGCTGTGACATTTTTATCAGATGTACTTTTCATCTTGCATCAGCAATGCTTACATTTTCAGAAGTCTGTCTTGAGTTTTCTTTGCCTTCAGTAAAGGGATGCTACTCATTTGACAACTGAATTCTGTTCTGATTCTGGAGATAATTTTAATAGGATGTGTTTAAAAAGGCTCAATATATAAGCATTCTGGACATGCATCAGCATTTCCAAGAAAACATTTGCATCTACAGAAGATGTTTTGTACCACCCACGCTTTCCAAACATTAGAAAAACTATCAGTTTGAGTAAAATACCTGTTGGACTCTGATAGGCACTTGAGTTCAATCAAGCTCATTAATGGTGAATTTCAACCCTCTGTTAGGGGCAGCACTAGGCCTGTGCATTACTTAAATTCCACTTAATCCTTAAATTAGGGTTACAATGGAATTTAAGGGATGCATAGGCCTTGCAATGGCCTTCGGCAGAGGAGTGAATTTCACACTAACAGAAGAGAGACCAAGGGGCCAGATTCTCATCTCAGTTAACCTGGTGTAAATCCAGAGTGCAACTGCAAAGTATTACTTATTTTATTATTATGAGGTAATAGGGAAATACTTGCTCTTTCTTTACATAATTAATGCACATCTATAAACTACAAATTCTACGTACGGTATATTCTATGTTGAACCTTTACAAGAACCCCAGAAGCTTGCACAGAAAACTGTGGTGTTAGGAGAATACTGTATGAAAATACTATACAAGATCCCTTCTGCCCACACCATTGTTTTTGTGGCACTCTGACATAAATGGCACCAAAAGCCAGTGAGCCAAATCCCTGGGTCCAGCCTATGTCATGTGAATCCTTATTAGGGCAACTTTCTGCCACTGGAGCAGCCCAAAATAGGCAGAGCCAGAGGCCAAAGTCCAAGATTTGGACCAATATATACAGAACATGAGAGTAGAATGTAGGCTTAAATATGCAGATAGCTCTGTGAACAAGGAGACGTGTGGTATTGGCAATTACAGAACAGCTGCAGTTGAATTTGGTGCTGCTATATGTATTCACACAGTTAATAATAACTATCAAGTTCCCTTCAAGGCCCACTGCAATAGAATGAGCACATAATTATAGATCAGAACAATAACTCCTAGTCATCTCTTATACTCTAAAAATCACAGAGTTGGGCTTTCATGTAATTATACCCTGGATAGGCAAATGCGATTAGTAATAGCAACATCTAACAATTTATACATAGTGACATGGACACACAGACCAAAATGAGCACAGTAATATAAAGAAGGAAGAGGAGTTAATGGAAAAACTAGACAGAGAACTATGTCAGCAATTTCCTGCATGTGATTTAATAATTTCACTTGAATTATTAAAAGCTGCAGCTTGAAAAGCCAATATGGACAGAGTAAATCCACACTCTGCTGCTCACACTGAACCCTCTCTCTCTAACTCTGACTGTTGCCGGGTGCTGCACCAGTACACAGGTGAGTGGGAGGGTATAAGGAGCTGATGATAAGCACGGTTTTCTTGTTCACTTGCATCACTAGCAGACCAGAGGAGTTGCAAAAGAAGTTGTTCTGTGTCAGGTACTTATACACTGCATCTCCCTAAGTACAACAACAATCATGTTCACCTGGCATGCCAGAAGATTTTTCTTTTTAATAAATCACTTTAAATTAAAATAAAATAATAAAATGATTGAAAAGATGTCCTTCAGTGAAGAATGCAAACATTTATGCTCATAAATACTGATTTGCATGCACAAGTTTGGACTTTGCACACAAAAGGGTTGCACATGCACATTCAGAGGTGCAATATAAGTGCCTACAGAATCTGGCTCATAATTTTCCTACTTTCCTTTCAAGCACTGCTTGACTTTTATATGCTCCCAGGGCCGGCTCCAGGCACCAGCGCAGCAAGCAGGTGCTTGGGGTGGCCAACGGAAAGGGGCGGCATGTCCGGCTCCTGGACGGCAATTCGGTGGGGGGTCCCTCAGTTCCTCTCAGAGGGAAGGACTTGCTGCCGAATTGCCGCTGAAGAATGAAGCGGCGGCGGTACAGCTGCCGCCGAAGTGCCGCTGATCGCAGCTTTTTTTTTTTCTGCCACTTGGGGCAGCAAAAACGCTGGAGCTGGCCCTGTATGCTCCATTTATGTTCTGTGTAAAGCTACTGAAATTTGGGTGATTGCATAATATTTATCTAACCAACCATGTTTCACAAAACCAAAGGAGCATGAAAAGAAAATATCTGGATACTCATAGGCCACAACTGGATCATTGCTGCAAGGAATGTGAGCAGATTGTCCTTTTGTAGTTCTGAATGGGAGACTCATTCAAATGTGACCTGCCTCCTCTACCCCATCAGGGAAGCAGGCCAAACATGAGTGGCAGTGCAACCCTGTGCACCAACCTGTGCAAAGCCTGGAAAACGGAGCCAAGTCCAGCCAGCCTTGAGGGAAAGGAGCTGCTTCAACTGGGACAGGGATTTTGTGGATCAAAATGGGACAGTCCCTCATTATCTGGCACTGTTGAGAGGTCTGGCAAGGGCTAATAGAATATGGCATTCATTTTGTTAAATTCTACATGTATGGATTCCAGCATTTATCTGCATGCACTCCATTTGCATTCAAAGGGTTAGATGTAGCTGTATTGAATGCTGGAGGGATTAGTTGGAGCAACGTGGCAGAGTGCTGACTGTGATATGAAGATGGTGCAGTGTACCTTGAGCGATCAAATAAGCCTCATTTTAGCATGGAATTTCTAAATATTTAGATTGTGTCCATACACAGGCGTACAGGAGTCTTCTTGCCATAGGTATTGCCAGCAATCTGGTGGCATACAGAGTGGTGGTCTCCAGAGTTTACAGAGGGGTAAGTGAAGGCAATGTTTCTGGACATCTGGACAAGGGTGAAGAGTGGTAACATTTAGCAAGTCTAGGGTGATTTGGGTGATGTAGGATGTGTAGGTGAGGTGTAGGAAGCTCCTGTTTGCTATGCCTCACCTAAACCTAACTTAACCTCTGCCAGCTCAATGTGGTGCTCTGTTCCCCTTTGGTGGTGGCTAGGCTACTCAGAGTTGAGCCTGATACAGCAGCAGCGGCTCACGCATTTTGAGACCCCGACGTCCCAGACTCAATCCCTGCTGCCAACAACCCACCCAGGGGCCTGGTGTTACACCAAGTTTTGCCTTCACAAAGAGAGGTGTTAGACTTTATCCTACAGTTCTCATGGGCTCTGCTCCCAAAGTGTTCCATAGCATCTGTGAGGGGAGAGTTTATGTGTACATGTGTTATTGGCATGTTGGGGCATCGCTTAAAGAGAGTAGAGTTAAGGTTGCATCGTGGGGTGCTGTATACCTTAACTTTATATTTCCTGTTTTTCAGAGGTTTAAGTTTAGACACTTTCCACATTCTGGAAGGGTACAAGGCCCCACTAGACAACCGTAACTTTTCATGAACAAAGTTTTGGTTGTACATAATTTCCTTGGTTTTTAAAAAAATTATTTCTCAGCATCCTCATTTACCACAGCCCTATTCTCTTCTCCACTATCTCTAGCTCCTTGGCAATGATTATCCCAGCCACAGAATGCACTAGCTGCCTGTTCGTCCTTCACTGCCCCTGCATCATCTCATGTCTCTCTGCCTGTCCTGCAGAGTCTAGTTCTCCCCTCTCCCTATGAAGAGGCAGGTGACAGCATGGGACCTGAAGGTTAAGGACCTTGGGAGAGGAGGAAGGAACAGTGCAGAGACTAGCATGAAATCAGAGGGGACATTTTTGGTGGGGAGGTCAGACAAAGGGGGCATGGTTGTGAGGAGTTTTGGGGGGCAGAGAGAAAGTCACCCCAACATCACCCACTGCACAGCTCTGACCTCTTCCCAATTCTTCCCACCCCCATATTCCTCTTCCTCATGACTCCAACTCCCATAGTTCCTCCAACTGCTCAGATTTCCCCCAGCACTGCTCCAGTTCCTCCCACATTCCCATTTCTGTGACCACCCCACTGTTCTAACCTCTCCCCTGCACACACAACTGCTGCTCTGAGCCCACACCACATACACACACCAGATCTGCCCTCCTCCTCGCCACTCCAATATCCTAGTAAGCTTGGAGGGTCCATGGAGAAGAGGGAAGCTGGTGGGACTGTGAGGACTGCATGTACCGGATGGAGATAAGAAGGGACAGGAGAATAGAGAGAGGCAGAGTCCCTCCCTGCCCCAAATCTGGTCCTACTGTACGGGAAAGAAGCTCTACACATACACCTGTGACACAGCAGGCTCAGAGAGGTGTTAAGTGGCCCATTCATCTCAAGGAGATGTTCTCAGATGAATAAGAACACCCCATGGAGAGGTATACAACCTGACACAATAACTCGGAGAGGTGTGAACTGCTCTATTCATCACAGTGGGTATTCTCCTGCTCCCCTCCATACAGTAAATAGTATCCCAGCTAGCACATGATGGGGCAGAGAGGGAATACAGACCCCCAGGGGGTGAGGGCCTCCCAGATCCTGGCTCACACATAGGAAGGCAGGGCAAGAGGTTCAATCCCTCCCCCAGATAAGCAAAGAGATGCTGGCTGAGATGGGGGGTGGTATCAGGAGGTGCTAAGACCCCCCAGATTCCCGCTCATATGGATGGTAGGGAGAAAGGCTCAGGGTACATCTACACTACAGCGGGGAGTCGATTTAAGATACGCAAATTCAGCTACGTGAATAGCGTAGCTGAATTCGACGTATTGCAGCCGACTTACCCCGTTGTGAGGACGGCTGCAAAATCGACTTCTGCCGCTTTTTGTCGGCGGCGCTTACTACCACCTCCGCTGGTGGAGTTAGAGCGCCGATTTGGGGATCGATTGTCGCGTCCCGACGGGACGCGATAAATCGATCCCCGAGAGGTCGATTTCTACCCGCCGATTCAGGCGGGTAGTATAGACCAGACCTCAGACACCCACACACAAAAGGGCAGGACCCCCAGATCCCAGCTCATACGGAGAGAAAGAAAAGGGACTCAGACTCCCCCAAATTATTTTATTTCTGGTATGAAATACAAAATTTTCCCAATGTTTTTGTGATGAGGCTCCAACATTTTTCACTTTGTTTATGTCACCTTTGTAAAGCTGGCCAAGTCCAAGGTGAATAACATTCTAGGAACTTTCTATATTTTGGAGCATTATGAGTGCATCTGCTATGGATGTTAGCCTGGTAACTGGGGAGATGATTTCCATCAGCAGGAATCTGGACTCGGATTTTGCTTGGAAGGAGTCCTGTCTCACCCATTCTCCGTGATAGTGAAAACTATCTCCTATTGATTCCCTGTACATGCTCCCTACCTGACTGATTTGATCAAACACAGAACAGACAGGGAGTTGGATCCAACCTCAGATGAGGAGGTAGATGGTGTCATACAGTGTAATCAGGGAAGCAGGTTGAGTAGAAGCAGTTTGGGTTGACGAGTTGATGGAAAATTAGGAGGATGTTTAATTTACACACAGAGGTGCACTTTAGCTGCAGCCCAGTCACTTAATTTGGTCCAGTGTACTTCCACATACAGATTTGCCAATGTATAGTTGTACCCAGTTCCTGACCTGCAACAATCTCTTGAACTCTGCGGGAGCAGAGATTTCCTTCCAAATGAGACAAATTATGTGGTGATTCTATGACAATGGCAAGTATCTATTAAGGACCAGGATGAAACTGATAAATATATTTACATGTCTTAACCCCATACGAACCCCAGTAGATGCTGGAGGTCTATGAAATAAAGTGGAAGGTCCTTGGCACATGTATCACTGACTAAACTGAACATTTTTTGAGAGATCCTTATTAACATTTTGGCAGCATGCCCCTACCTATTCTTGAAAAAGCCAGATTTCATCATATTGAAATCATGCCAGTTATTCAATTGCTCATTTTCTTGTGACATCTTAGCCATGTGTCTACTAAAATCGCCACACCAATTCAGTATTTATTTGATGTAAAATATCAGCAGCCAATTGAAAGAAATTCTGCTCTGACACTTCATATTTTAGAGCAGTGTTCAGACTGCTTGCCAGTAATGAATGAATTTTAACAGCCTTTCATGCTCTTAACCATAAATAACCCTCAGGAGCCCAATTTAGAGACATACATCTCACTTGCTTAATATAAACATTGCCTCCTAAATTATTCCTTTCTCCATAAACAGCCTACACTACAGAGCGCTAAGACATCATTTCTAACTAATTAATACAGATGTACTTTGAATTATTTTTGTATCCATGGTATTGCCGGAAGTCATTCATTGCCTGCAGACTTGTATTCATTCTAGGATACAGTTCTGGATGCTTCAAAAAGTTATCATAGATGCAGGCATAAAATTATAGGGCTGTCAAGCAATTAAAAAAATTGATCACGAGATTTAAAAAATTAATTGTGATTAATTGCATGATTAATTGCACTGTTAATAATAGAAAACCATTTATTTAAATATTTTTGTATGTTTTCTACATTTTCAAATATATTGATTTCAATTACAACACAGAATATAAAGTGTACAGTGCTCACTTTATATTTTTTTTTTTATTACAAATATTTGAACTGTAAAAAATAAAAGAAATAGTATTTTCAAATCACCTAATACAAGTACTCTAGCACAATCTTTTTATCATGAAAGTTTAACTTACAAATGTAGACTTGTGTACAAAAAAACCTGCATTCAAAAACAAAACAATGTAAAACTTTAGTCTACAAGTCCACTCAGTCCTACTTCTTGTTCAGCCAATCGCTCAGGCAAACAGGTTTTTTTACATTTGCAGGAGATAATGTTGCCCGCTTCTTGTTTATAACGTCACCTGAAAGTGAGAGCAGGTGTTTGCATGGCACTGTTGTAGCCGGTGTTGCAAGATACTTACATGCTAGATGCGCTAAAGATTCATATGTCCCTTCATGCTTCAACCATCATTCCGGAGGACATGCATCCATGCTGATGACGGGTTGTGCTTGATAAAGATCTGAGGAAGTAGTGCGGACAGGTGCATGTTCATTTTCATCAACTGAGTCATAGGCCACCTGCAGAAGATTGATTTTCTTTTTTGGTGGTTCGGGTTCTATAGTTTCCGCATCAGAGTGTTGCTCTTTTAAGACTTTTGAAAGCATGCTCCACACCTTGTCCCACTCATATTTTGGAAGGCACTTCAGATTCTTAAACGCTGGGTCAAGTGCTGTAGCTAGCTATCTTTAGAAATCTCACATTAGTACCTTATTTATGTTTTGTCAAATCTGCAGTGAAAGTGTTCTTAAAACAAACAACATGTGTTGGGTCATCATCCGAGTCTGCCATAACATGAAATATATGTCAGAATGCAGGTAAAACAGAACAAGAGACATATAATTCTCCCCCAAGGAGTTCAGTCACTAAGTAATTAACGCATAATTTTTTTAACGAGTATCATCAGCATGGAAGCATGTCCTCTAGAATGGTGGCCAAATCTTGAAGGGGCATACAAATGTTTAGCATATCTGGCATGTAAATACCTTGCAATGCCAACTACAAAAGTGCCATGTGAATGCCCGTTCTCACTTTCAGGTGATGTTGTAAATACAAAGCCTGCAGTATTATCTCCTGTAAATGTAAACAAACTTGTTTCTCTTAGCGACTGGCTGAACAAGAAATAGGACTGAGTGGATTTGTAGGCTCTAAAATTTTACATTGTTTTGTTTTTGACTTCAGTTATGTAAAAAAAAATCTACATTTGTAACTTGCACTTTCACAATAAAGAGATTGCTCTACAGTACTTGTATGAGATGAATTGAAAAATACTATTTCTTTTGTTTATATTTTTACAGTGCAAATATTTGTAATCAAAAATAAAATATAAAGTTAGCACTGTACACTTTGTAATCTATGTTGTAATAGAAATCAATATGTTTGAAAATGTAGAAAACTATCCAAAATATTTAATAAATTTCAAGTGGTATTCTATTATTTAACAGTGCAATTAAAACTGTGATTAATCACAATTAGTTTTTTTAATCGTGATAATTTTTTTTGAGTTAATTGCTTGGGTTAACTGTGATTCATCGACAGCCCTAATAAATTATAATAATCCCCTGGAAAGAATGTGTGAAATATAAGGACTGACAGTTGTCTAGATGAATGGTCATTAATAAAGCAAGGACATGAAAGTTCACATGTCAAAAAGCTTCAGTTTCTCTAAAATAAAATCAAACTAAATCCTTACCATTTTAAATTACTTTAATTGATATTAAGTATCAGAGGGGTAGCCGTGTTAGTCTGAATCTGTAAAAAGCAACAGAGGGTCCTGTGGCACCTTTAAGACTAACAGAAGTGTTGGGAGCATAAGCTTTTGTGGGTAAGAACCTCACTTCTTCAGATGCAAGTAATGGAAATCTCCAGAGGCAGGTATAAATCAGTATGGAGATAACGAGGTTAGTTCAATCAGGGAGGGTGAGGTGCTCTGCTAGCAGTTGAGGTGTGAACACCAAGGGAGGAAAAACTGCTTCTGTAGTTGGATAGCCATTCACAGTCTTTGTTTAATCCTGATCTGATGGTGTCAAATTTACAAATGAACTGGAGCTCAGCAGTTTCTCTTTGGAGTCTGGTCCTGAAGTTTTTTTGCTGTAAGATGGCTACCTTTACATCTGCTATTGTGTGGCCAGGGACGTTGAAGTGTTCTCCTACAGGTTTTTGTATATTGCCATTCCTGATATCTGACTTGTGTCCATTTGTCCTCTTGCATAGTGACTGTCCAGTTTGGCCAATGTACATAGCAGAGGGGCATTGCTGGCATATGATGGCATATATAACATTTGTGGATGTGTTGGTTTCTTTTTTGGGCTGTCTTGTAGCAGGAGGCTTCTGGGTACATGTCTGGCTCTGTTGATTTGTTTCTTTATTTCCTTGTGTGGGTATCGTAGTTTTGAGAATGCTTGGTGAAGATCTTGTAGGTGTTGGTCTCTGTCTGAGGGGTTGGAGCAGATGCGATTGCAAGTTACAGTTCATTTGTAAATTTGACACCATCAGATCAGGATTAAACAAAGACTGTGAATGGCTATCCAACTACAGAAGCAGTTTCTTCTCCCTTGATGTTCACACCTCAACTGCTAGCAGAGCACCTCACCCTCCCTGATTGAATTAACCTCGTTATCTCCATACTGATTTATACCTGCCTCTGGAGATTTCCATTACTTGCATCTGAAGAAGTGAGGTTCTTACCCACGAAAGCTTATGCTCCCAATACTTCTGTTAGTCTCAAAGGTGCCACAGGACCCTCAGTTGCTTTTTAATTGATATATTGAAAATATATTGCAAGCACAATCTAGCAGTTTGTATTTGTGAATACTCATGGGTTATGAGTATAACACCCCATCTGATTCCTCCCCCCCTTAATCTCTCCTCTTCCTTCCTCCTATTTTTCTCCCTTCTCTCTCGCTTCCCCTTCTGCCCCCTCAGTGACACTGGCAGTAAATCATTCTTTCAGCAGCTCATTGGCAGTTGGTAGGGATAGTGACATCACTGGGTGTCTCAAGGGGCAGGGGCTAAAATTCTGCCATAAAAAATGTCTCCCACCTCCCTCCTCTTGTCCTTTCTTTTCCTTGTCTCACCTATTTTGCTCTTCTGCTGCTCCCCTATGAGCAGCTCATTGGTGAGTGATAAGATTGTGACATCAGAGTTAGGCCATTACTTCTCTCGTCTACTTTCTTTCTCCTCCAGTGTATTGCATAATAAAACCCTTACAGAAGACAACTGGAGTTGTGTCTGTTTATACCAGAGCAGAATTTGTCCCCAAAAGAGTAGTTAGTTGCTTTCCTATTACCCTGTAATCTTGCTAATTTAGGTCCCAGACATGCAAACACATAAGCATGTGAGTAACTTTGAGTTCAGTATAAGTATTCACATGTATAAGCATTTGCAGGATTGGTATTTTGGATAGGTATCAGTTATTTTAGTACAGGTACATCTTTACTTAAAAGTGTGTTCAATAGGTTATGCATCATTTATTTTGTTACACTCAACTCTTTTAAAATGTATCCAATGCAAATACATCATTTTTTGACCACACATGAACTACAGATGATATACGCTCTAGAACTCTGAAATTTCCACAGAGACTTTGTTATTGGTCTAGCAAAAGCCTGTCCTTGTTTTACTCCAACAACCATAGACATAATATGAAATAAAAGATGACTACAATAGACCCTCTCTAACTATAAGGCTCTCTGAGTGTAAGGATGGAACTGTATGGCACCTGTGCAGGGGCAAAGACGGTACAGGTCATTGAGCTCTCTGGGAGGCATGGTTCAACGTTCATGTTGCACTCCCCATCAGTAACCGGCCTGAGCCAGGGAAGCTAATGATCCAACCAGCAGACCAAATTCAGTGATCAATCCTGGTCACGTGCCACCTGAGGCATGTTGCGCACACACTAAGAAGAAGATTGAGCCCCCTCATCATCCTTGCCCAGACACAAGCACCAAACACAATATTACCCTAAGTGAATAAACACACACACATAAATCAAAGGTATTGCATCACAAAATGTACTGTGATCATTGCATTTTTGTGATATTTCATGATGTTCAGCTAAACCTACTGTGGAATATTTTGAAAAAGTAATAAAGTCTAAACAACATGAGTCCTCATCACAAAGCTCCTCAACTAAATCCTTGCTATTTTTTGTGTGAGTTAAAAAGCATCTGTAGATTAATGAGATCCAGATTAATAAAATACAACTCTACCCCACTAGGCATAATCTAGTTTTGTTTTTGTCTCCACTCAATCCTTCATCAGGTTTTTCTTTTCCTCAAAATGTAAACACATAAAACTGGTCTGTCACAAAAGATAAGACTTGATCCTCCACCCTTGTACAGCAGTTTATGCTGCAATAACTCCATTGACTTCAGTGGAGTTACACTAGTATAAAACCAGTATAACA
Source organism: Trachemys scripta elegans (assembly GCF_013100865.1). Classification (NCBI taxonomy): domain Eukaryota; kingdom Metazoa; phylum Chordata; order Testudines; family Emydidae; genus Trachemys; species Trachemys scripta. Next base: position 85,198,423 of record NC_048299.1, read on the forward strand.
GGGTCAAGAACCAGTTCCATGTTGACTATCCACATGACTTTGGATAATACCATGTCTAAGACTATCTTGAAAGTTGCATTCTACTTCACAATTAGCCAATACGTCATATGGTGTAGGGATTGGTGCACTGTATCAACCATTTTCTATGTTATCTGAGGTCTTGCTATAGAAAATTCATTACAATGGTTACAGATAAGTAAAACTTTCTTTTATGTATGTATTCTAACTCATTCATCTATCAGGCTGCCCTTGGAGTACCTATTCAAGAAACGTGACTTAGTAAGGATCAGGAGACTGGGCCCTTAAGTAAGTAGGAACCATCAGAAACCACAGGAAAATTTCCACTGGAATAAGAGCAAAACAATTTTTTTTAAATGGCTGAACAATTTTATGTTTTCAACATATGTAATTTTTAGGATCAGATTGTGCCAGGCCCTTTCTCTGGTCTACAGGAAGCGAGAGAGCAAAAAAAAAAAAAAAAATACAACCCATTTCCCCTCCTGCAACCGCATTCTCCAGAGGACTAGGCACCATTGTAACCATTTCAGACATGACTCCCAGAGTTCCTGTTGAGATAATGAGCCTTCACACACTTCCAACATTGACTTATAAATATATGCCACAACTGAATCCTTAACGTTTATGCAAATAGGCCCAAACCAACTCCTATTGAAATCAAGGGGAATCTTCCCACTAACTTCAATGGAACAAAATCAGCTTCAGAGTATGGCGTAAATCCATTTATTTAATTAGACAATTACCTCAAGGCTTAATTATGGGTTCAGTTATATTTCTTTACAACATAATTGCAGAGTTTTGAATATTTTTTATATTTTGTTTGACACTTATCAGCTGCTTTCTGCACATGTGCTTGGGACAAATGTGCAGGATGTATTCAGCATATCAAACTATTGATGTGGGGTGACACCAATGCTGAGATCAGTAAGACAGGTAAATATTTAGATCCAGAATGTATGGCTGACTCACACACGATGAAAGTTATCCTAATATCTCTATATGAGCTAAAATGTTAAACAGCAAGTCACACTAGTGATTGATATCTCCAAGCCTAACACAGCACTCCCACGCACACAGTCTGAACTGACAATGGTTGCTCATGACCAAGGCTACAGTTAACAAGATTTTAAAGTATCTGAAGTCCACAATATATGAATCACTCTAAGGCAAAAACAGGGTTTTCTAAGATGAATTTATTTGTGACATCATTCTGAATTAATAGGGCTTGATTCTACTTTCATGCCAATTTTATGTCAGTTTAATGCTTTTGACTTCAATTCCAATTAAGTTAATTCTCATTTACACTGGTGTACGTTAGAAGAAAATTAGACTTAACAGGGTGCACAGCCAGTGATATATATAATATTTCCTCTTGTGATAGGAGAAAGTAAAATTCAGAAAGCATAGAGAGATTAAATATTAGGAGCCATACCCTCAGCTAGTATAATGTATTATGCTATATTGATTTCAATGAAACTACAACAGCTGAGTATCTGGTCACAGATATCCTGAGTTATTATTGAATTTTTATTGTTGCGCAGATTATGGAGCTGATCCTGCATCCATCCATCCATCTGCATGGAGCCTAAGGGGGACTAGCAACGTTTCCTACATCACAACATTTGTGAAAAGAGGTACTGCTAGTGAGGAAATGTTAATCAGCAACCTATGGAAAATTCCACAGGACACACATACAGCTCACCCACCTCTACTCACCCCAAGTTTGTGACATGGTACAATAGTGGGAAAGGAGGCATGATATACTGAAAGGAGGTGTGATGATGGGCAAGTCTCCTTCTGCCAGACCCTACTTTAAAATGTAGGGCCAAATTGCACTTTGCTAAATTGATACACTTGAACTTAATTAAATCCACTGATTGCAATGGAGTTACTCTAAACATACAGTGGTATAAATGAGAGCAGAGTTTAACCCCAGCTAAAGTGCACAGAGAATTTACATTAGTGTAACTGAGAATAGAATTTAGCCCCAAGAGAGGTACACGGGTGGACATTTTGTTAAAGCGTTACAACTGAATACCTTCCGGTGTAACTGGAGATATTCATCTGAGGCAGCTGGTGATAAACTGGATGGGAAGTAGGGCATTCACTTGTCTGAGTATGTATCTTTTCCTTCCATACTCATGCATCTATGCTCTCCCTCATCATTTTTAACCAGTGTAGGATCCTGTCCTATGTTTTACTATTTATCAATATATTTTAAAAATAATTTTGAACCTTTCCCAAACAAAAGAGTGAATTCTTCTGAAACTGGAGGACTGTACTGGAAACACACACATTATACAGGCACACACAAAATACTGACCGCCAGCATGAGAAATGCCAGCTGAATAAGTGCTAACATTAGAAACATTTCCAAAAAGGCATTTACTCTTATAGGGATGATCTTGTGAAGAAATTCCCAGTAGTTACCAAAATCTTTCCTCATCCTGAGTCCACACTTGAAAGACAAGGTGAGAAAACTGGAAGGCAATACATAATTTTGTATGGCTTGCTATCGTGCTTACTCTTACTCCCACAGCATTATCCTTTTAGGACAGGTGTATATTCTAGAGCAACTGTTCAGTTTGTTTGTTTGTTTTTTAAAAAAATCTCTTAAGTTCCTTATGTAAAATAGGAAGGACTTTTAAGACAGTTCTTTGCTTGTAATGCAAACTGTTGCCACAAATATTTGATCAGTGTTTTCTGGAGCCTCAATCTTCACCTCAGGATTCTCTGGTATGGGTGCAGATTTATTTAAGAAATTCAATTAAATGCATTGTTTAATAATAAATAATAATAATAATAATAGGCCAGCGTCAGATTCCCACTCCTTTCTCACCCAGGGCTGATCCAGCTCCATTCAGTCCAATGGCAAGCCTCCAGGGGGGCTGGCTCGGGCCCTCAGTCCTTGCCCAGATGAAAGTCCCCTAGACTTAAGAGGAAGTTTTGCCTGAGTAAGGGCTGAGGGTCCAAGGCCGTGCAGGAAGGGGTAGCGCCTAGGGCAGGTAAGAGGAGGAAACACATACACACACCCCGCTGACACTCACGGGGACTGCGGTTGGGGCTCGGGGGCAATGGCAAGCTGCCCGCGCTCTGCTCCTCCTCCCGGCACTTCAGCACCGCGGACAGCTCCCGCCGCTCCTCCTGCTTCTCGCCGCCTGCCACCCAGGCGCCCGGGGCAAGCGCGGGGCTGGCGGGCGCTGCGGGGGGCGCCCATTTGTTCCGGCCGCGGATCTTGGCGCCCCGAAGTTTGCCCCGGCCCTGGACGCTCCTGCTCGCCTCCTGCGCGGCTCCCGGCTCCGAGCTCAGCTGCACCACCGTGTTCCGGGACCTGCTGAGAGCGGAGGTGACCGAGCCCATGGCTGCGCGCTGGCCCAGGGAGGGAGAGAACTTGGCCAGATGCGGGGACCTCGCCCTGCCCGGCTCCTCCCCGCCGCTGGGACAGGCAGGCGCTTCCTCTCCCCCGCCCCGCTGCTTTCCGAGCGACCGAGGGGCGAACGCCACTTCCCAGCTCGCTCCCCCCAGCTGCGGCTCCCGCGCTGCTCCCCGGCCCGGCAGCTGCAGGGCTTGTCCTCCTGCAGTGCAGCCTCGCTCGCCGCCCCGGTCCCCGCGCGCGCGGCGGGAGCAGCGCCCTGGCTCTGCGCAGCAGAAGTTTGTCCTTGTCCCGGAGAGCAGGGGGAGAGTTGCTCTCGCTTGTCTGGGGGGGGGGGGGGGGGGGGGGTTAGTGACAGCGGCCAATCCGCTGCACACCCGCCCTCCTTGTTGGGGCACTTTGTGAGCCCTAGTCGTCCTCTCCCTCCTCGACCCCCCAGCTGGAGCGGGCTGGCGCTTGGGAAGCAGGGCGGAGAGTTTGCATTTTGTTCTCACTGTGAGCGCGCCTCTGCCGCCCGCCCGCCCGCCCGCGCTCCCAGTAGAGCTGATGTGCCAGGAGGAGCTGTGGTGGCCCCAGCTGGCTTTTGGCTCTTCTCCTCCCCCACGACAGTGGCGCCCGAACTGCGGCATGGTTCCTGCTGAGGGTGGAGTCAGACTGGAGGTGGCTGCGGCTCCCCCCACCCCCACCTCTCTCTCTCTCCCCTTTATGAAAGTGGAGAGGCTCGTGGACTTGCTTGCTCCCTTCTGGGATGGGAAGTGGAAGAAGCCAACCAACAAACCCTGGACATCTTCTAAACACCCACTCAACCCTTCTGCAGCCCAGCCCAACCTCTTTCTGCATTTGGGGCTGCATAGGCAGTTGATTCAGAATTTGAGACTACATGATCCATTTGAGAATACACGATGCACCCTTGATTCATTTCAGGCCAGCGAGCAGTCTAATATTCCAGTGAGGAATGGGCAGTATAATAAAAGAGTAGGAGTATAACAATAAGGGCTAGGCCTCGGGTGGCTTTAAAAGATGTGATCATACTGCTGGTAAGACATCAGGAGTAAAGTAACATTTTTGCAATTTCTTGCTGCCTTTGTCTTTTAATGTTACATTTACTGTAAAAACAGTCAACAAAAGAGAGAACAAATAGCTTCTGTGAGTTCTGACATGATTATAAGCAAAGAGGAAAAATAGCCCAGCAATTAGGACCCTCCGTGGGGATTTGTGAGACCTGGATTCAAGTCCCTCGTTGACCACAGACTTCCTGTGGAAATTTGAAGTCATTGTCTGTGCCTCAGTTCCTTGCAGGTAAAATTGGGAGAACAGCACGTCCCACTGTCAATGGAGTATTGTGAGGATAAATATATTAAAGGCACTAGGATACAGTGATAATGAGGGGGAGGGAGAAGAGACACTGACATCTATCTAAGGAATGGCTAAAGTGACCATAGTAATGTGGACACACACTTTCCATACTTTGTATTATTTCTCCTGCTTCTTTACACATGCTTGCTGTGTGAGAACTAGCACTAACATTAAATCAATAACAATACAATTACATCAACAAAAAAGAATCCCAGCTGTTCATTGCAGCCCATCATCCCCTATGTAGACTCTCTTCCCCTTTCCATTCATATAAAGAATCCATCATCTCCTAAAGAGGCTTATTTCCTTCTCTTAGCTCCCAGTTCTGAGAGCAGCGGGCTCATTTCTCTCTTTTATTATTATGCTGTTACGGTTGAGAGCAAGGCTTCCAAGACAACTCAGTACTGACGTATGCAGCTGTCAATGGGAATTTCCTTTGCTAGGGGAGTACCCTTTATCGGGACAAAAATAGTGCTTTAGTGAATAAAAAGCTAAAGGACAGGATTAGACCAACAGCCTTTTCTTTCTTTGCCCTATGCATTTAGTTAATTGTGTTTTCTCTCAATTTTTCTGTCTCTGTATCTTGTCCTTGGGTTCTTCCTTCAGGGATCAGAGCCTCAGCAGCAGAGATAACATAACAGGTGGTGAAAATATCTCCCTCCCTGAGGATGTTGCTTCAACAAGAGGGACTGTACTTTTTATAAGCACATGGAGAAGGGAATGAAAAAAAAATCTCTCTTTGAATGGCAATACCATTTCCCCAGTTTTGTTTTCAGGTGAGAGGGGGGAGTTATTGATTATATTTATTTTAAAGTATTCACTGAAAACATAAAAATGATATAAAGTGAGTGAAGGGGGGAGAACAAATGATCTATTCAGCATATAGCAGTGTTATGGGATTATGAAGTGGCACCTATGTTAAAGTTGCAAAGTAAAGCTTTCCAAAGTTAGGAAAGGCTAAAATTAAACTTACCTATGCAATCTTAAATCTGCCAATATGTGTGTATGCATTGTGCTACAGTCTTTAATTGCATTATCACTATGACACTGCACCCCATATTCATCACAGTGATATTATTAGGATATGATTATGACAATTATAATGTATTTTATGCAAGATAAGTCATGTGAGATGTCATTTAAAAGGTTACGATTTGCTGAATATGATTATCCTATTTGTATGCATGTATCCTTTTTGTATCTGAAGTTAGGAATATTGACTATGTTTCTGTATTTCAAATGTAGTTACACCTCGATAACACCCACTAGACAAGAGGCTTTCTGTCTAGATAGCTGGGTGGGGAAGGGCCTGTTCAGGGCAATGAGCCATTAAGGAAAAAAACACAGGCCTTAGGAGAAGCTTATTTCCCACCTGGGGAGCCTTCCTGAGAAGGCTACAGACAGCCTCCACGTAATGACTGCTATGACTCTACAAAGACATGTGATGTGACCACATGTCTCTAGACTCCATCTTGGGATGTCAGTGTTTTTCCACAGACCGGTCTGGGAATCAAGCTTTGAAACAAAGGGTTCCCGCCACATGCAAAAGCCTAATAAGGTGAGAAGTGACATCATCTGGTGTTCTTTGTTCCCCTCACAAGAAGATTCCTGGAAACACCTGAAGAACAAAGACTGAACTGGGGGAAGTGCTGGACCCAGGCTAAAGGGATTTTTAGCCTGTGAATGGAACACCTGGGGATTCCAAGCTGTAAAGCAAGGGCAGCGTGCCACTTAAGAATCTGCAGTCTGCTTGTATCATCTCTTAGGGTGTGAAACTGCTATTCATACCCAATCTAGTTAGTATATTATGTTTAATTTTCATTTTTTGTTTATTTGCTAGGTTTTTACTTTATCTAAAAACCAGTGTCTGGGAATCATAACTCAGGGGCAAAAGGCTATTGCATACTCTTCTCCACGTTGAGGGAGGTGGTGAATTTTATGAGTTTATGCTGTACAGTTCCCTGTGCAGCACAAGACAGTATAATTTTGGGTTTGTACTGCAGAGGGGGTGTGTGCCTGAAGAGCTGGGAGTAGGTTTCCCATGCAGGGGCTGGTCAGAGAGCCTGCTTGTAACCGCAGCTGGGTATGTCCCTACCTGTATGTATGCTGGTGAAAGTGCAGGCTGGAAGGCTTTGTAGTTTCTCACAGCAATATGGTGTGAGAAGGAGCCCAGGCTGGTGGGTCAGAGGGCTCAGTGGTACTCCACTTCCAGGTGGCACCCTAGGGGGAATCCATCACAATCACATACTATTTTTTCTTGTTTGGGTCATCAGCAGCATTTGACCCCATGGATCTTAATATACTCAGCACTGTGTTATGATAATTGGGCCTACAAATTTACTCTAACTATAAGATCAATTGTAAAAGATATTTCAAAATTCATAAAATTCCACAATAATCTATACAAACAAATGCTGGTGGAATGTAGGCCAAGTTGTTTTCAGTAAGGAATGTTACAAACCGCTGCAAGAGAACCAGACACAAATTAAGAAAAAAAGAGAAGAAAAAAAGCACTCCACATTGAAATGATTCAAGGGCTATATTGAAGTCATGCTTGGTAAAAACAAGATCTGCAACCAGAAATTAATGAAACAACATTGGTGTGTTGGATATTTGTCTAATTAGTGAACAAGTAATGAGGATGTTGTATACCATACCACTCCATTTTTGGGTCTTTAAAAAACAGACAGAAGAAAGATGAAAGAATAGAGAGGCTACTAAAGCAAGTTTCACTATCATGGTTGCCCCCCATTCTCTCCTGGGACCCCAGGCCTTCATCATCCTGCTCCTGAGAGCTGTCTTGACCAGACCAGACCAGAGAGAGGGACCCAGATAAGATCACTCCAGCTGAATCCCAACCATCACCTGGGATGAAATGGAATCTCACTTTAACAGCAGCAGCAAAAACATCTCCAGCATATCTCAACTAACTTCTTCTCTTTTCCCCCCAAAAGTTACTACCATCTTTGATACTAACCAAGAGACTGTCCAACAAAGGGGGGCGGGGGAGAAGAACTGGGCAAGTTCCCTCTAAAACTCTCTCCAGCTAAAGGGAAACAAAAATAGTAAAATCAAATCTTTACTTAATACTTTACATTTCAAATGATTCAACTGTTTTAATTCTTTTTTTTTCTATCTTTAATAAAAGGTTACAAGGATTTTTAATGATGTTTGACATGATTGGTCCCGCTTTGGGACTAGATCATGACCTCCTGAGGTCCCTTCCAACCCTGATATTCTATGTTTCTATGGTACTAAGCAGGCAGAGGTTTCTGTATCTCAAACCCTGGACCTCATTTAACACTCTTCAATCTTGGTCAGTGACTAGGTTATGTTAACACCTTTATCCTATCTACTCCACAGTGGTGGATTTAGAGTTAGTGGGGCCCTGTGCTCAGCTTCATTTTTGGGGCCCCTCCTTGGGACCCAGCCAAGAAAAATAACATTCTCTCTTATCTCCCCCTGCCTCCATTTTTCATTCTTTTTTTCTTTCTCCTCCTCCTATAAGTAATAGGAAGTAAATGAAAATAAAGTGAGGTACCTTGATTGTCTTTGTAGTCTAACTTGAAAATCGCTGAGGGTCTCAGCAGACCACTTAATGATCTTTCCAAATATTGTTTGTCCCGTTAGCTAACTATTGTAAAGTGCTTTGGATAAGAGTGCTTTATAAAAAAAATGTAAAAAAATGCTGGGGTACAGGGTCTGGCCAGGACTTGGGGTGCGGGAGGGGGTTCAGGGCTGGGGGTGCAGGGTCTGTTAGGAAGTTAGGGTGCAGAAGCAGGCTGGGAGTTGGGTGCAGGGTCTGTCCAGGACTTAGGGTGCAGGAGGGGGCTCAGGGATGGGGCAGGAGGTTGGGGGGGGTGTAGCGCTTACCTGGGGCAGTTCCCGTTTGGCACGAAGGGTGCTGGTGGGGATGTGGGTGTATGTGCAGGAGTCAGTGTGGGCAGGGGGCTGGGGGTGTGTGGGGGGGTGCAGGAGTCAGAAGGGCAGGTGGCTAGGTGTGTGTGAAGGGGTGCAGGGTCTGGGAGGAAGTTAGGGTGCAGGAGTGGGCTGGGGGTTGGGGTGCAGGGTCTGGCCAGGAGTTAGGATGCAGGAAGGGGCTCAGGGTAGGGGCAGGAGGTTGGGATGTGGAGCGCTTACCTGGGGCAGCTCCCATTTGGTGCGAGAGGTGCAGGTGGGAATGTGAGGGGGGTGTAGGAGCTCTCATTTGGTGCTGAAGGTTGGGGTGAGGATGTGGTGGGGTACAGGAGTCAGGGATGGCAAAAGCCAAGGTCAAGGCTAAGTGGCAAAAAAAAAAAAAAAGCCACGATCGCGATCGGTGGCAACTCCACCGCGTCCCTTTCTTCTTCGGTGGCAATTCGGCAGCAGGTCCTTCCCTCCGAGAGGGATCGAGGGACCCGCCCCCAAAGAGCCCAATGTGCCGCCCCTTCCCCTTGGCCGCCCCAAGCACCTGTTTGCTGAGCTGGTGCCTGGAGCCAGCCCTGGGGCTGGGTATGTGTAGGGGATGCAGGAGTCAGGGAGAGCAGGGGACTGGGTGTGTGTGAGGGGGGTGTAGAAGTCAGGACTGGGGTCGTGGGGGTGCTCCCAGCTCCCTGCCCTGAGCAGCTCACGGCAGGGGGGATATGGGGAGTGGGAGTGCAGGGGATTCCTGCCCTGCCCCAATTCCACCCCCCTTCACCAAGGCCCTGCCCCTTCTCCACCTGCTCCCCAGAGCGTGCTGCAGCCTGCTCCTCCTCCTCCCTGCCAGAGTGACCTGAGCACCAGTAAACAGCTATTTGGCAGTGGGGGAAGTGCTGGGAGGGAGAGGGATGGGCGGGAACATGGCACGCTTGGGGGAGAGGCGGGGGAGGGAGAGCTTGACTGCAGGTGAGTGCGGAGCCTGCAGCAGGGGGGGCAGAAGCTTGGTCCTGCCAGCTCCAACTGCCCGGCCCTGGGGCCCCCTGTCATTGGGAGGCCCCGTGCCAGGGCCCCCTGTGTTTCACTGTAAATCCACCTCTGTTACTCCATCTAAATTAATACAACAGACCTATACTACACAGACTCTACAGCAAGCTAAAGGAATAACATATAGCAAAAGTAAACTTTTATCCTCTTTGTGGACCAGATTCTGAAAGAGAAGATGACAAACACTTTGCCAGTGGTTTGTATAACTATTTGTGAGAGTCACTGAGCAATGAGTATAAGGATTATTGAGTTCCTAGTTCTGGGAGGGAAGTGTTGTCTAGTAGCTAGAGCAGTAGTTACAGTCAGCATAGGTAAGTACACAAAGCTGGCAGATTCATCCTGAAAGTTAGTGTGGCAAAGTGGCTTTGACTTGGGGCTGTTATATAACAAGATATAGATTCTAGTCCCATCTCTGCCTGAAGGGACCTTGTGCAAACACTCTGTTTTCTTATTTCTAAAATGAGTGAAAGATATTTTGCCTGCCTTCTAAGGTAAGAAACCATAGTCAGTAATAAGGGTGGCGATGAATGGCACAGAAATATTTTCACCAGTCAGCAGAAGAAGTGAGACCTTGGCCAAATGATAGCTAGAGAGAATCTCTCTGGGCATGAGATTTTGCCCTTCATATGGGCAGGCATAACAGGGCTGATAGATACATGGGAGAGAGACACTGTTAGAACAAGCAAGAGTGAGGGGAAGGAAGAGCAAGGGGAGACAAAAGAGGGCTGTGGATACTCCCCCAGAAATGCTCCCATTAATGCCCACATGGAGGAGCCCACAAATTCTAGAACAGCTGAGATTCACTGGAAAGTTTTTCCTTGTGATAAAGAGCAAGATCCTCAGCACAGAAAGGAAGCAACTTTGTTGTGGCAGAACTAGCCCCTGCACTCTGGATCGATCTGCTGCTCTAGTTCTCCCTGTGGCCCGTCTAGAGAAGCAGATCTCAAAACCACAGGGGGAGCCAGAGTTCAGGTGCAGCAGGGCAGGGCTCCTAAGTCAGCAGCTTCTTATGTTTACAATCAAGGGGTTCAGCAGCAAGTTTGTGTGTTATACAATACACTTTTAAAATTCCATTGCCCCTAAATGTTATGGAATTTGCAGGGGCACTAAGGCATACTTCACTTGAAATTTTGTACACAAAAAAAACCCTCCCCAAAGTTAGCATAACCCTAATTAGCTAAAGTGGTCATAACAATTATGATAAACACATGATAAGTTAGTTGTATACAAGTATTCCTGGGAATAACAGCCACACTTCATGTAATCTATAAAAATCCCCTGTGGTTATGGGAGATTTATATTATACGGACTCTATAGTCTAGTTACCATGTAACTTTTCCATCAGAGCAGTTATTTATTAGATCATGCTCATTTCACTCCAGTTAACAGCCTTTTAAAACTTAGATCATGCAATACTAAACTACTGTAAGGCTTTTATGCAAATAGGACTTGTTTACATAGATCCCTATTTCTTTTAATTTGGTTCATGCTGAAGACAGCGTAAATCACTGCTCACAAATAAACAATTCCTTAGACTGAATGAGTTAATTCTGTCATGGTCAGGACACAAACCTACATCTGCATACAGACAGGCTGTGTAATTTAACAATTAATAGATTCCAAGGCCTGAAAGGACAATCGTGTTCAAACAATTATGACCACAAAGGAACTCAAATTTTCAGTCTTCGAGTATAACATTGGATGCCTTATTAGGCCATAAAAACAAAAATAAGTACTCCCTAAATAAATAAAATATTAAAAGCATACTTTGGAAATAGCCAGCTCTAATCTATTGTGGGTCTTTCCTAACCTGCTCTAAAACAGAGTTCACACACACAGCATCACAAACTCACCCCATTCGTGGGGCTAAGTTTTATTACAAATAAAGCAACACAATTAACCTTTAAGTTTTCTATTCAGGCTTGGCTATTCCTAGGGTTCTCAGACATGCACTGTCTACCTCCTATACTCACACACTCTAGACAGCTACTCTGTCTCCCTTATATATAGCTGGGCTAATAAGCCACCTGCCTACACTGCAATTACACACTACATTACTCTGGGACCCTTCCACCTCACAGAGTCCTAGATCCAAGGCTCCATCTCCAGCCCCAGCCATAATGGATACACCACAATTAAACAGCCCCTTAGCCCAAGCCCAGCTTGCACAGGCCAGCCACAGGTGTGTAACTGTACTGTAGACATACTTAAAGAGTCAACAGAACCCACTTAACCCTTTCCCAGCAGGATCAACACCTGCTAATAAGATGAGGCATTTGATGTTAACAACAACTTTGGGTCAGATTTTTAAGAGCATTTAAGTGCCTAAAGATGCAAATCAATGGGAATCTAGCATTTGAAAATCCAGAAGGCATCTATCTGCATCTTGAGGTGTGTAAGTACCTTTGAAAATCTGATCCCTTACCTCTAAAAAGGGAGAGTTTAGATTATATACTCATCATCTACTTCACATATTTAGCATACTGCAGTATTTCACCTACATGTACGTGATTACTATGTTTTATACACATATCAAATTCAGAACAGCAACATCAAAATCAGAATCAGAATTAGAACACTGGATCTGAAGTGACACTGCCATTTAACAATGGAATAACCTGGGGCTATTGTCTATATGTGCTGCAATCATGAGATCTGAAACTCTGCAAGGATCACTAAGGACACAGCTGATTATGTTCAAACTATAAATCTTTATTAGCAGAAGTTAACAACACGAGTGTACTGTGGCTTAAATGGATCTGAGCTCTGTCCTGTATATGTATATTACAGACCAGTCAGCTTAATTTCTGTACCGGGAAAGATAATGGAGCAAATAATTAAGCAATCAGTTTGCAAACATCTAGAAGACAATAAGGTGATAAGTAACCATCAGCATGGATTGTTAGGAACACCAACCTGATAGCTTTCTTTGACAGGGTAACAAGCCTTGTGGATGCGGGTAGATGTGGTATATCTTGACTTTAGTAAAGCTTTTGGTACTGTCTCACATGACCTTCACATAAACAAACTAAGGAAATGCAATCTAGATGGAGCTACTATAAGCTGGGTGCATAACACAGTGATCTCCCTTTACCCTGGCCCTGCTACCCTCTCTTTCTTTCTGTCTTTATACTTCCTTCCTGTGCACCATTCTACTCTTTCATTAATGGGTTAACTAGCTTGTTAGCTCCCTCAGCTCAGACTGGTCTAGTAATTAGCCTCAGGTTCCAGCAATCAGGCCTTTCTTCCAGGAAAACTAATTAGACTTACAGTGACCAGAGTGCTGGTTCTGCTGCTGGTTCTCAGCACTCTAGCACAGTAGCATTATGACTTGACTTAGCAGGATCTGGCAGTCGCATATATGTTTGTGTGGGGCTCTTCTAGATCAGGAAATTTTAGATGAAAGTTTTTTTGTCAGAAAATGCTGATTTGTCAAAAACTGAATTTTTTTGTGGGAATGTATACAAATCAATGCAAAAAGTTTGTCAGGATGGAATTGGTGTGGGAAAGAGAAAGTGAGAACACACCACTGTAGAACAACTAGGAACACACCACTGTAGAACACTGTAGAACATCAACTAGGATGTAAGAAACTCAGGCCCAAATCCTGGGCTTGTGTTGCCCCCTCCCATATGAGTACCCTAATCACCATACTGTAGAGTCATTCTCTCTTCCACTTTATATGCATATATATATATATATATAAATTAAATTACAGAGAGAGCTAATTGGGTTATCATGGTAGAGTCTCACTCTGGACCACTCAATATTTAATTATGCATATAAAGTGGAAGAGAGACTGACTCTATAGTATGGTGATTAGGGTACTCATATGGGAGGGGGCAACACAAGCCCAGGATTTGGGCCTGAGTTTCTTACATCCTAGTTGATGTTCTACAGTGTTCTACAGTGGTGTGTTCCTAGTTGTTCTACAGTGGTGTGTTCTCACTTTCTCTTTCCCACACCAATTCCATCCTGACAAACTTTTTGCATTGATTTGTATACATTCCCACAAAAAAATTCAGTTTTTGACAAATCAGCATTTTCTGACAAAAAACTTTCATCTAAAATTTCCTGATCTAGAAGAGCCCCACACAAACATATATGCGACTGCCAGATCCTGCTAAGTCAAGTCATAATGCTACTGTGCTAGAGTGCTNCACATAAAATCTCAACTTTCAATGGTCTTAGTTTCATCTTGATGCCAAACTGGAAATTTTTCTGGAAATTTAAAAAAATTTCCCAGGGCAGGAAAACCATTTCCCACCCAGATCTATTTTCTTCCCCTCTCCTTTTGTCTTTCCCTTTAGTAAAAACCCTCCTAACAAAACCTCACCTCATCCCAAAAATGAACGAATGTGACGTTTGTTGCAATCATATTATTCACTCTCCTTGTATTCTCTCTCTTTTCCCACTTTTTGTCTAGTCAGATTGTTCTTCTGGGCAGAGCCATCTACTAACTCTGTTTGTACAACACCTGTCACAATGGAGACCCGTTTTCAGCTGGTCTCTTGGCACTACCATAATAAATAAATAAAAATAATAATAAGAAGAAAGACTAAGTTATTTGGTTTGATGCAGGAATCACCTGGTGAAATTTTCTGGTCTATGTTATGCAGGAGCACAGACTAGATGATCATAATGGTCTCTTTTAGTCTTAAAACCTATTAATGTTTCTGTTTCCACTTTATAGCAGGCCTGTTACTTGCAAATTTATCGTTTTTAGTTGTTGGTTGATTTTTAAATAATGCAAAGGAGGATTAATTAAACCATTTGGTCCCTTCCGCTTTGCCACTTGGGATCATTGCCATAGTGAGATTCTTTTTATAAACAGCAGTCTGACAAAGACACACCAATTATATGAATTAAACTAGATACGTTTTGCCTGAATGCTTACCATGCCATCAGCCTTCCTTGAGGGAGGTGGAGGAGCATATCATATGAGTAAAAATAAAGAATGAAGCATCAAAAAGTCAACAGCAAGATAAGTATGATCACTTATTTGTGACAGAGGAAAAGGGATAAGATTTAACCACTACCACGGAGTTCTTTCCTGGGAACTAACTCTGAAATTTGACTCATATATGGAATTTAGGCCATAGAATCTAAGGGAGATACAACGATTAGATCTAGTCTACTTTATCTCAAGTGAGTGTAGAAGTTTGCCTGCGCAGAGCTTAATGGAGGATCACAACTTTAGCTTCAGCTAAATGTTCAACATGGGCTATAAAATACTCTACTAAAATTGAGAAATGTCATCAGTTGTAAAATAACATCCTTTGCATCCTTCTGGTCAATTTTCAGAAACCTTGTATTTAATCTATTAGTTTAAAAAATTAGCAAGGATTTTAAAGCAAATATAGGGTAGAGATATTGGACAATAATGTTTATAGTATATAAGATTCCTCCCATTAGCAGTACAGGCCTCTTCTAGAGGTGAAAGGAGAGCACTTTCCTCCATGGTACAACAGAGTCTATTTGTGAGAAGAATTACAGTAGTACAGTAACTCCTCACTTAAAGTCGTCCCGGTTAACATTGTTTTGTTGTTACGTTGCTGATCCATTAGGAAACATGCTCGTTTAAAGTTGTGCAATGCTCCCTTCTAATGTCTTTGGCAGCCACCTGCTTTGTCCACTGCTTACAGGAAGAGCAGCCCATTGCAGCTAGCTGGTGGGGTCTTGGAATCAGGGTGGACCAGCAGCCCCCTATCAGCTCCCCTATCAGCTCCCTGCTCCCCTAAGTTCCCTGTGCTGCAGCCGCCTAGCAGGCTATCAATTGCCGGGCAGTTCAGCTGTCCTTCCCCCCACTGCCATGTGCTGCTCCTGCCCTCTGCCTTGGAGCTGTTCCCAGAGACTCCTGCTTGCTTTGCAGGGAGTGAAGCGGGGACCATTGTCAGGGTGTCCCCCTCCCCGCTTACCCCTTTTCCATATAGAGCAGGGAGGGGACAAGTACCGAGAGAGACAGAGCTAGCTTTTGGCAGCAGCTGTGTCTCACCTTCCTGATCCACTTAAAAAGACAATGCACTTAAGAGAGGGCCAGCTTACTTAAAAGGGCAGTGTGCATCTCTCTCTCTCCCACACACAACGTGTGTCTATCTCTGTCTGCTATGCTGTCTCTCCTCCCTCGTGTTCGTGCTGCCTTGTGTGAAAGGCTACATTAACAACCTGTTAACCCTTGAGGGCTCAGCTGAGTGCTAGTTCATCATTTAGCAGCAAGGCATTCCCTGGGAAATATCCGTCCCTCTTCCACCTTCTAACTCAACTGGGAGTCGCCGCTTGTCACTCAGCCCGCGCCGCTTCCAGCAGCTCCCATTGGCCTGGAGCAGCAAACTACGGCCAGTGGGACCCGCAATCGGCCGGACCTGCAGACGTGGCAGGTAAACAAACCGGCCCAGCCTGCCAGGGGCTTTCCCTACACAAGCGGCGGCCCCAGTTTGAGAAACACTGCTCTAACTTCACCACCTCAACCAAGCTTCACAATCATCATAGCTGTGAACAGTATTAAATTGTTTAAAATGTATACTGTGTGCATATCTATATAATATATAGTTTTGTCTGGCGAAAAAAAATTCCCTGGAACCTAACCCCCCACCCCCCATTTTTACATTAATTCTTATGGGGAAATTGGATTCACTTAACATTGTTTCGCTTAAAGTAGCATTTTTCAGGAACATAAGTACAACTTAAGCAAGGAGTTACAGTAACTTATCTTTAAGATTGGCATAACATTTCTACCAGGCTGTCATAGGTATGGCTGTCGCATAGCACCCCTGCTGGCTAAGCATGCCACTGCAGAGGCACTCTCCCTCCATTTCTTCCTCGAAGGTGGGTCCCTTCAGCCTTCCCCATGGAGTTGGAGTTTCTGATGTGGCTTAGCCCTTCAGACAAGTCACTAACTAAATCTTAAACAATTCCAGGGTAACAAAAGACCAAGCAAAAGGATTTTCCATTCTGCTTCAGTTCCTCTTCAAACCACCCTCTGGGCTCAGTTCCTATCCCTTTCCAGGCCACGTTTAAGTCTCTCTGTTCTGGGATAAAGCACTGCCTCCAGGAGTCCCAACTTCTCCCAGGGCCTTCCATAGGAGCCTAATTTGCTCCCTTTAGTTCCTCTCCCACACTGAGTTATCTACCATTTTATGAGCTCCAGGTGTTTATCAGGCTGTCTTTTTGACTTCCTTTAGTCCTGCCACCTTAGCCTGGGAAACAGCAGAGGTGGGAATGGTCCCATTTCCCCTTAAAGAGACCAATCACCCTGTGACATAACCCAAGAGATCTACCTATAGTAAGGATTTTTTAACTGTAGTATTCTCATCCATTAATAATTTCCTTAGTTACTTCCCCTTGCTGTTTTGTATAATAGGACTACTGTTTTCTGTAAAGTTAAATTATGTGCAATTCTTCTTTTCGGGTGGTGCTCACTGTAGTAAATTATAACTTCAGTGTTAGAACTAGCTTCTGTTCTCAAGGGAGAGGAGAATATTTCTGCAAAGTTTGAAGAAAATGTCAGGTGGTGGGTTTTTCTCTCTTTGACCAGATAGCAACTGTGAAAAAACGAGACAGAGGGTGGGGGGTAATAGGCACCTATATAAAAAAAAGTCCCAAAAACCAGGACTGTCCCTTTAAAAACAGGACATCTGGTCACCCTATTTTAACAAAATATCCTAAATTGGAGTTTTGACTTTGGTTTGGTTTTTTTAAGTCTTCCACAAATTCAAAAATGGCTTGTCACTATCCCAAACATTTAATTAGGTCTCCTTGAAAACTCATCTACTCATATTTGAAGGACACACATAATTAAGCAAAGTTAAAGATTTTTATGATGGATACTTTGGGGCCCAGTCCTGCTTCCATGATTTCAATGGAAGTTATAACCACAAATCGGATGTCACTGGGTTGTTGTGTTGTGACAAAATATACATTCACTTACATTTTCTAAACATAACGTGTTATCATGTGGGCACGGTAAGATTTATAATGTCATTAACTATTAATTTCCCCTCAATGTTTTAATTCTTTCATATACTTAATATTTCTCAACCTCAAATTTGTAAAATGTATGATAAAAGTTAACTGCAATTAAGGCTTGATGCTCCAAGATGCTGAGCACTCTGGCCCCAGTCCAGCAAAACACTTAAGTATGTGCTTATCTTGAATTAAATGGGAATACTCATGAGTTTAAAATTTTAGCATGGATTGAAGTGCTTTGCTAGATTGGGGCCAGAGTGGTCAGCTCCATGCAGGACCCAGCCTCTGCTGATTTATTTCCCTATCCTATCACTACAGATATGAGAAAACCAAACTGAGATCAGCGACAAAAGAGGAACAGATGTGAAAATAAAGCTCATTAAATGAGAGACCTGAGTTAATATTGACTTGGTGGTTGAAACTCAGAAAAGAAGTGTCATATCAGCAGAGTGGCCTTTGTCAAGAGGTAGTTGAAATGTACTCTTAAATTTTGCAGATCCTTCATAGCTCCTACTTTGTAACGATTACTGATAGAAAGGCTTCAAATTCTGGATGAAATGAACAGATGCATTGTGGTAGCACCAGCAAGATAGCCCTTTACTTCACAAATTAGAACACAGGGCCTTTGTTGTGTCTCCACTTCAAAACCCAGCTTCTCCTCCATGCTAGCCATTTTAAGGGGCTCCTTCACTGGGATAAGAGCCCCTTCTTACACTAGAAAGAGAGTGTATGTAGTTTACTGCAGGAGAAGCTAGAGATCCTAAAATAGAACAAGTAACTAATTAGAGCAGCCTTGATATATAAAATGTTTGAGATGTATTTATGTTTGGGTCAGATTATCCAGTTGCCTACAACTGCTTTTAGGGTTTCTTTTAATTTTGAAAAAAAAAAAAAAAAAAAGTGTGCTTGAAAAACCACCAGTGGAACAAATTCATCCCTGATGGAACTGGACTTCAATAATAAAAATATCTAATACTAATAACCATTTATTTATATAGTAAACATAAGATCTTTTTCTTTTCAGAGAATCCTTTTCTTGCAAAGTAGATCAGTTTTCTATTATGTAGAGAATTAAAGTTTATATAGTTTCAGACTACTGATGTACGAAACAACAAAAATATGTTTTCTGCTTAAACCTCATGAAACCAGTCTGCAGACACATGTTTTAACCTCACTACAAAGTATTCAGAAAATGAGCTTTTCTCCAGAGTTGTTTGTGCCCCAGCGTGATTTATCCTTTCAGAAGATTTTCTGAAAATGACTATAGCTTATACTGTAACTAAAGAGAAATACATTGCATTTTTATCTGGTGTTTTTATATTTTTTTCTGATTAGTAACAATGCAGAAAAAATTCTAGTTTTTTTAATGCAAAAAAAAGAAAATATTGGGGACATTCGCACTATGATTAGCATCACATTTCTGCAAACAATGGTCACAGCCAACATCTTTCATGAAGCAATATGGAATCACAAAATACAGACCCCCACTCTATTAATATACTAATTATTGATAAATGAATGCACAAAACTACACACACTCCACATTTTGTATATGAAATGGTCATTCTAATTTTTAGGGGTGTAATTAAAAGTGTGAAATTAAGCATTGTGTTTTCTATTTTTTCTTATTCTCATTATTTATAGCGCTGTATTTTCACATTTCTTGAGCAGCTCACTTGTGTAGAGAGGTTGGCTAGACATGTCATGGACAAACATAATCTTAGCTCAACCTAACAACCACATTCTATGAGGAGACAGTCACTGTGCTCTGATTAATATTGCAAAGCCCTGAGTGATATGATTCATCAACTTGCTTCCACCCCAATGGACAAATGCTATTTCTTTTTCCAGTAGGAAGATTTCTACCTAAAACAGATCAGATTTAGAGATTAGCCACATGCAACCTTGTCAATGCCTAATTGTCACACAAGGAAATGATTAACAGCCTCTGTTCTACCTGTCTGTGGGTAGGCACAAGCAGCTTGCAGGTCTCCAAATTACAATATGCCCCCTGTGACACTGCACCCCATATTTTTCATAGAGATATTATATGATTATGGCATACCTCTGCTGTATTTTATGCAAGATAGGTCATGTAAGATATCATTGGATAGATTGTGATTTACTAAATATGATTATCCTATTTGTATGCATGTACCATTTCTGTATCTGAAGTTATAAATATTGACTATATATCTGTATTACAAATGTGTTTACACCTGCGGAGCGCCCACTGGGTAGAATGCACTCAGTTCAGATGGTTGGCTGAGAAGGGCCCATTCAGGTTAATGAGCCATTAGAGAAAACAATAGGCCTTAGAAGTTGTTTATCTCCCATGGGGGTGGGACTTCCTGAGGATGCTACAAACAGCCTCTGACTCATGGCTGCTATGACACTACAGGGTCATGTGACCAGGTCATCTGGTACTAGACTCCATCTTGGGCTACCAGTGTTTTTCCACTGACTTCTGTGGGAACCAAGCTTTGATACAACAGGTTCCCGCCATATGCAAAAACTATATACACCAGGGGAGTGATATCTTCATCGTTCTTCACTGACTCCCCACCCAAAGAGACTCCTGGAAACACCTGAGGAACAGAGAAACTGAACTGGGGGAAGTGTTGGACCCAGGCTAAAGGGATTTTTAGCCTGTAAATAAAACACCTGGGGATTTTAATCTGTAAATTAGTGCACCTTGCCCCTTAAGAATCCACAGTCCGCTGGTATCATCATTTAGAGTGAGAATTTGCTATTCATATCCAATCTCTTTAGTATATTAAGCTTAGTTCGCGTGCTTTGTTTATTTACTAGGTAGTCTGCTTTGATCTATTTGATTATCCCTTATAATCACTTCAAATCTATGTTTTGTAGTTAATAAACTTGTTTTTGCTTTGTCTAAAACTAGTGTGTATGGAAATTATAACTTGGGGCAGAAAGCTGTTGTATATTTCCTCTCCACATTAAGAAAGGGGGCAAATTTCATGAGCTTACACTGTACAGTTCTCTGTGAAGTGCAAGATGGTATAATTTTGGGTTTACACTCCAGAGGAGGGGGGTGTATCAGAGTAGTTGTAAAGTGCCTTAGCTGAAGCCTCCCCATGCAGGGGCTGGTTAAAAAGCCTGCCTGCATGTACTGCAGCTGGGTGTCCCTACCAGTATGTGCACTGATGAATGTGCAGGCTGAAGCCTCAGAGAGGGCATGGCAGGCTGGTCACAGAAATACAGTGTAAAGGGAGCCCAGGCTGGTGGGTCGGGGGTGCTCTGTGGTACCCCACTTCCTGGTGGCACCCTGGGGGAACCCATCAAACCTCCTCAGATATCAACTAATCCTAAACAAGGAGAGAAAACTTGTGCAGCAGGATCAGTAAAGATGGGAAAGACCTATGAGATCAAACAGTCAGTCTTCCTGGATTTCAGTTTCCTCCCTGTTAACATATAAAGAAACATGATCAGGTTCATAATCCCCTTGATGTGTCTTCATGAGTGGAGCGTAGATGAGGTGTTAAATAACTTACAGGGAGGTTTTTAAAGTCAGAAATGGGTGTTAGTGCCCAACTCCCATTTGCACCTTTTAAAATCTCCCCCTTAATTTCTTATTCACTTCCTTGTGTGAATTGCTTTGTTTTGACAGGATATACAGTCTAGCAAACTTAACTCAAAATTAACATATTTTGGTGGGAATGATAATGGACATATACAAACTTCATGGTCAGAGCAGCAGATACCCCATAGAAAATATCAATGTTCAAAACACTTAAGTGAAGCTATAATATTCTCTTTCATCACATCACTGGGTTACACAAATGACCTGTAGCAAGACTTTTAAATGAAAGCTAACCTAGTTGCTGAAGCTCAATAAATGAGTCAAGTCATCAGCTACTTCAGTCTATATCATTTGATCTTTCTGGTTTTTTGTTTGTTTGTTTTGCTATTGACAGTATCTTAGACATCTGTGATGTTCCCCTCTGGTGTTATCTGGACACGGTGATCTGCTAGGTCACTTCAATCCTTGACTCTGGGAGCCAGCCTTACCCTGCACTGCTGTGAGAACCCCCACTACTGGGCTGTTCATGCACAGCCTCTAGCATGTAAGCTGCTCCCAGCTACTTGCAACTGAATGACCCTAGCCAGTATCTCTGGTCCCAGACATAACCTACATACTGAATAAGGCAATGACTCTGCAGCAATAATTATAGACAGAATCTTGCACACCCATAGTAGGGTTTGAAAGTTAAGGATTTAGGAGCAACCTTAAGTTAGGCATTTCCAGTCTACTGAATACTTCATTTTGAAACCTTAATCTTATTTTAACAGGTTCTTTTATGGAGGGTGCGTAGGTACGTCTACACTGCGCACTGCTGGTGGCAGCATATAGGGTATGCTTAACTACAAGTAGCAGTTAAAAGTAGACTACATCCATACCACATTGTGTAGCTACACACAAGTGAAATGCTCTAGAAGGGGGTTTTTCCTGCTGCTGGAGTCTCACTCCAGTGGGGAAAGGCTCCAGCAGCAACCTGTGATAGAGAAAACCTCCAGCAGCGGGGAGGCAGCAGGACACTACATTGCGACAAGGCATTGCTTGGGCATCTAAAGTGCCATGTAGGGTATGTACTGTAAGGATTCAGGTGTGTCTTTACTTATCTATACAGCTATTTATACCAACGCTAAGGGGGCGTGCAGTGTAGGTTTTTTCACTCCGCTGTAAAGAGTATACAGGATAGATATATCCTATGTGAACTATATATGCATACAATCGATGTGAATACATTTTCATGTTATTTTCATGGGCACGTTACAAAACTCCACCTTTAATATTCAATTTCAAGCTGGATGAATCATACCTTAGAAAGTCTGACTGGATAAGCCTGTAAAATTATGGATGCTCGTCTCAACAATCTGAGCCTAGTGAGTTGGTAAAACACAGTTTAGAACCTCCAATTACCAACAATTCTTGTAATTTGGCCTGTCTGCTGCTTCCTCATTTTTCAAATGAGGAATTCTCATTTAAAAAATGTCCAACCTCAAAGGAGATTTGGTTCAAATTTTGGACAAAGGTTAGGGTGGATCTTTCTCCTCTCTGAAGAGGTTTCCTTATCTGCATTTTTCATCTCGGACAGGTTTAAACATTTCCATTAGTTGCAGTTTCTATTGACATATATCAGTTTAACAGAAAATACCTACAGTAGGAAAAAGACAAGATTTAAGAAATGGAACACCTGTAAAAAGACTTAGGGACAGATTTTAATTTGCTTAGCATCCACAATTGAGGTCAGATTTTCCGAAGAAAAAGGATGTTTAAGGCACATAAACTAGGGCCGGATTATCAAAAGCGCTTAACACCCAACATGGAAATGCAGTCACTTATTTAGGTGCATAAACAGCAGATAAGATCCTATGAACATGTCCCAGATTGTGCATGCTGAGCTCCATTAGAAACCTGCCCCCATGTGTCAGATTCAGGACTTTGGCATTCAGCATTTTAGCTTTCATGTGTAAAGCATATTCGTAAAATACCCACCTTTATACAAACATTCCTCACTGCCACAATCTAAAATTGTATATTCCTTCAAATCTCTCAAAGCCATTATTTGATGTGAAACCTTTCTACTGACCTCTTTATAAAGCATTTTGAAATCTGCTGATCAACAGTGCTATACAAGAGTATTTATTATTATTCTTCATCTCTTCACTGATGTTTCCATACCTTCATTCATCATTTGTCAGAGTAAGCTTGTAGAGTAGACACCTTGTCTTTTTAGGTCTTTAAAGTGCTACATACACTTCTTTCTCTACCAATCTGTTCTCATAAATATATAATTCGGTGTGTGCATAAATAGGCTGATTAAAGGAAGTGTCTCCAAACCAGACAGATTATTCAGTGTATCAGAAAAGAGAGGGATGCAATGATAAAAGATACCTTATTCCACCCTCCATGTACACCTATACAAAAGAAAACATTTTTTCTTAAAATTTTCCTACTTATATTAAATTTTTCTTTGTGCACGTGTTACCTGCAATCGATTAGAATTCAAACTCTGTAGCTGTAGTCAGCGCAGAAGCAAATTGACCTACCTTTTCTCACTATGAAGCCATTTAAGCTGTCATGCATTCATTCTGCTGCCCACTGCCTTTAAAATTAATGCATGAGCAGCAAAAACTGGCTAGATCATTCAGTACCAGACTGTTAAAAAACAAAAACCTGTTACAGTACAAGCTATTCATTTCCCAACAGAATCTACAAAATTAAGTGTGAGAATCCTGAAATTTGTCACCACTTAAGATACTAAAATTAAATATTAAAACAAAAAACATTTCTGAAATAAAATGTTTAGAAAAACATGGTAAAATCACTTAATGGGGGCATGACAGAAATACCAACTATAGACAGAAGAAACAACACTACAGGAGGATCTGTACTTTTCCACCGATCGACAACAAGTGACCAGCTGCTTTGTGCCTCCCACTGCATCTGGAGCATGCAGTTGCCTGGTAACTTGTCATGTGTTATTGCATATTTATTGCATATACATATAGACACACACAGTTTACCTATTAGCTTTAGCAGACAAAAATAATTTACGGGGTAATACAGGACTTGACTTCAGTGAGTTTTAAGCACGTCAGGGTCTTAATTTGAATGTTTTTCCACAAAATTGTTTGTATGTGCATCTAAACGCTAAACCATAGAAACAGCAGTCTAGAAACCAAAATAGTGTCATACTAGTAATTTTTAGTTCTCCCAGAATATCATGGGATTAAATTTTTGTAGTAAAAGTATTTCCGTACATTCTCTCTTTCAATCTCTGGGCTAGAACCTCAGCTGATGTCAAGGGTGCAGATTTACAGCAGCTGAAGATTTCACCCCAAATTCTTACCCTGTTCCCAGTCACTGAGTGCTTTGGTTGAACTAACTTGCCTTATGCAAAGAGACAATATCATAGTCACAAAAACAATTGTCGATAGAACTATGCAACTACCCCAATAAGACAAACTAAGACTTTTACCCTCAAAGTGATATTGTGGGGGGTTCTACATTAATTTTGTCTTGCTGATATCTAGATAAAGTACACTCAGTTTGCAAGTTTAAAAAAAAAAAAGAACTACCAACCTCACCAACTCAACTGCACTATAGCAATCAAGCAGGATTTTTTCCATCTGAAAAACCATTATACGTGCAGCTCTTATGCTTTTCATGTAACCTTGTTTTCTTCAGATTATATCCTTAGTGACATTGGCACAAATTTACTTACTTACTATGGGCTTTCAGCCAAGGTGGGTTCTTTCCATCTTGAGCATCATCACAACAGAAACTAAATTGGGTCGTCTTATTTTTTTATGATTAAGATACTGTTTATTTCTGAAAGGCAACTAGATCACAGTGTTGAGTACCGCATATCAGCCTAGAGCCAGATCCTCAGCTGGGTTTAAATCAGTACAGCTCCACTGAAGTCAGTGCTGATTCGCACTGCACAAAAATTTGCATTCACATTTTGCCATACTTAAATCTGGAGGCCATTCTTGAAAATTTGTCCCTACTTTCTTAATACACAGACTCGCCACTGCACCTTTTCCTAGGCATGCTTAACAGTGAATAAGGGTTGACAGAGCCAGGGCCGGCTCTGGCTTTTTTGTCGCCCCAGGCAAAAAAGCCTCCGGGCACCCCCCCACACGCGTCAGGGGAGGGCGGCCGGAGCCCCGGGAGGAGGGCGGAGTGCCCGGCTGGGGCTCCGCTCTCCCCGGTGGCCAGAGCGCCGGGGAGAGAGCGGCGAGCCCCGGCCATGGTCCCGCTCTCCCCGGAGCCGGAGCACCGCGCCGCCCCCCTCCAGGTGCCTGGAGCCGGCCCTGGCCAGAGCTATGGGTACAGTAATACCTTTAGTATATATTGTATTGCTTAGTTATAGCTAATTGAAAGGGCAAGAAAGCCTGCTTTGGTTTACAGAAAAAATTTAATAAACCATAATATCCACAGTGAAAAGCAGAACTGACAGAGTATATACACAAGTTCTAAGACAGGGATAGTCTATTTTTTGACAAGGTCTAAAATTTCTTGGTCAAGGTATAGTCAAGGTTCAAAGAACAGGAGTACTTGTGACACCTTGGAGACTAACGAATTTATTTGAATAAACTTTCGTGGGCTACAGCCCACTTCATCTGGAGTCAAGGTTCAGACTCCAGAGAAATATAAAAAACGTCAAGTAAATAAAAAGATTTCAGGGTCCAAGTGAAAAGCATCTGGTGATCCAAATTTGGCCCATGGTTCACCTATTAACTACCCCTGTTCGAAGGTTTTGGATTAATGGTTTATAAAGTGTTAACAGGGTCTCTGAAATGCAGATTAGCCCAGAGTGCCTTAACTGGAAACATATTTCACTCAGTTGCAAGAACACTTCTAAAACCCATTATGTTTTAAGGAAAATGAGTATCATTCTCTATTAAAATTAAGAATGTAGGGAAACCGTTTTATTCTATTAGTTGCATAAGAAACAGCAAGTTTCAACATCCTAATATAAACTGTTGAAGCTTTACACAGATGAGGAAAGGATATGCACTGTATCACATACTACTAGTCTACTCACAAGAATGTGATCAGTAAACAAGTTTTGGAACATAATCTCAGTCCCCAATAGCTACAAACATAATTCAGAACCTATAACAGATGCACAGCAGGATAACGACTAAAAATTATTGAATATATCCCATAATAAAAAAATAAATAAATACAAAAATATATAAGAAGAGATTCATAGCATTGGATATTGAACTTGGGCATCAGCATGCCAAAACAAAAAAGAAATTTACGGTTAGTCAATAATGCCTTCTAATTATGGCTGAAATGGACAATGACCATAGTCAACAATTACTCTTGATGTGGGGTGGTTTTGGTCAACTTTGGCTTGTTTTTAGAACCAATTCCAAGATTCCCCAAAATATTTTAAAAAACTCTAAATTATATTTGTAGGGAGATTAAACTGACAAAAAAATAATTGTTACCTTAAACTCTATTTGCCGTGTTATTTTATTTTCAGTTTTCAAACAGCAAGGGTAAAATCCTAGTATACCAGAAATCAGTGCAGGTTTTGCCACTGATCATCATGGAACCAGGACCTGGCCTCATGTATCTTTTACTTTTATTTTATAAACCATCAAATGTTTCAGTCTGTGGGGATTTTCATAGCACACATTGGTATAGGAAACAGTCTTTTACCACAGAGACTCAACCACAGCAGCTCTGTCAACTCTTGTCATGGAAAACCATAAATAACCAACCAATCCTGGCCTTCATTTTGAAACCACTACCCCAACCATGTACCTGCTGTGGTTTTTTGCTTTGAAATCTAGCTGACATGGGAAGATTGCAGATAGCTACATTCCCCAGGGCCACTTATTAGTTCTTTTCAGTCAGGTAAGTGGGGTAGGAAATCATATTTGTTCATAAAAACAACTCCACCACACATCCACAAAACCATGCACTCAAACTGAGTAAGTTTTTATTAAGATTGCTTAACTTGCATGAAAATTGGCCATGATCAGTGATGGAGCACATTCAGAGTTCAGCAAATTAATTGCTGTGCACTTGAATAATGGAAAGCTTACATATAATTTATTACTTTGTATTATATCAGGGATCTTTTCTCTGTTTCCATCTAATTTGGTAGAAGACTATGAACACTCAAAGAAAATGTCTCTAAATAAGAATGATCAAAAATAGAAAAATCTCTAAAGTCTTATTCAAGGTAATATTTTTTTTTTTTTAAATAAGAGTGCAGTAGACAAATATAAAACCAACTCATGAATCTTCAGTATTTGCTTTACATCTTTATCTGCTAACAAAAAGCAATATACAAGAGCTAGGTATTATTACATAAAACACTGAAATAACTTAAAATCCTGAAACTCTGAATTACAGTTCAGTTAAGACACTGGTTGTTGGGTTTTCTAGTTCTTATTTGTGAAGTTCTGCAACTGCTATGTCAAGAAACTTTTTTTTTGGCGGGGGGGGGGAGGGAGGAAAGAGAGGCAAAAAGTATAAAGAAGTTTGTGCCTGTATTAGAGAACAGTACTGTCAGAGTTTTGCTGGCTAGACAAATTAGGAAGTCACTACATCAGATAGCATACACTGAAAAAACTGGCAAAAGAAAACTGTCAATATTACTTTAAACTGGGTTCATTAAACAAAATGTATTGATTTTATCTCTGGTCCTACTTTAATTTTTAAGACCAAAAAGTGCAGCCCTAATTTTAGATTTGTATATTTTATAAAGCTACATCATAAAAACCTTTTGGTTCTCAGCCTTGTATAATTTTAGTTCAGATACTGTCCCCTCTAGTGGTGACTTAAAACATTGTGTTCTGAAAAGCAATGCGGACTCAGATATTTCTAGGGACAGTACAGTATCAACGTGATTAAAGTGCAAGCTTTCCAGAGAAACCAACATCATACATAGTTCATTTAATTAAAAAGCTTATTATTTGCACTTCCAAAATGGCAAGTGCTATAAATATTGTTTGAGAAACTGCACTGGAAGACAAATAACGGGTGCGGAATATTTTAATTCTTTAGCACAAAGTTGCAAGTAATCTCCAGAGCACTAACTCTGTTCCCTTGTGACCTGTGAATATTTAATACCATAGGCATACACACAAATATATCAAGAGGAACATACGCAGACTGCAGAAAGTGGTATACCAAAACACTCACAGAGATCACAGTATTAGCACTTCCTCTTTATGAATAGTAAGAAACTAAGCAAAAAAAGGGAATGGGACAATATAAATGTAGTTCTCATGAGAACATTTCATGCCTGCAGAGAATAGAATGCTATACATTTCACTATGTTCTGACAAAAGACCAAATATTGATCGCCTTTCCCATTCAAAACTCCCTTTGGACCAAGTTCTGCTAACTTTACTCTCCCAAAATGTCTGATTTGCATGTTCAGTTTATAAACATAGATGCAAAACACCAAGTGCAATAAAGCCCGGTGTATACAGACAACTATTTATAGTACTTGATTTTGGAACAAGATTCTACAAGGTACCTTCTAACCTGCCAATACCCAAATGTGGGACACAGCATGTGACAGAGACTCAAAATGAGGAAAAAAATATTTCAGGAAAACTTTAAAATGCTCAGATTCAGTCATGTAGCATAAATAACTAAGTTTCCTGGTTCTTTATTTCCCCTGTAAACAAATTTTCAACAATAAAAGTCCAAATTTGTGTGGAATGTAGGTAGCTTTGGGACAAAAAGTAGTGATATCCTTCAAAATGAGGTACAGTTCAGAGGTATGTTTTGCACTAGCCTATTTTCAGTGTCAGGAGAGTGAGGACTAGGATAATAACTATGAGGATAGAGAAGACTGAAAATTGTGCTGGCTGGAGCCAGTATCATTTAAAAGGAGTGAAGACTATCAATTTCTAGTAAATGAAATAGAGAGTTTGGGGTTAAATAGTATGTAAAGATAATGTTCTAATCAACAGAAAGTTAGCACTTTTGTAAAATAATAAATAGAATTAAACCATTGTCACAGAAGAGGCTGGAGGGGGAAGGACAGAGGAAGCCACTGAAGGTTGACTCTCACAGGCCAGTCTAAGCAGGACAAAAAATAGTTCAGACTCTCAAAACAAATACACTCTGAGAAGTTTTACTGAAAAAAAGGCCTTTCCCCATTTAAGACTACACAAAGTTGCCCTCAGCTTACGTCAGCCAGGATCCCAGCAAACAGAGACCATGGCTTACCTCAGTCAGATAAAGTAGAAGGACATCATTTGCTTCAGCATAGTCCAGAAGAACAATTTCTCTGGCATACTTTCCCACCCCCGGAGTCTCCTCCTTCACCAAGCCCTTTCCACTGATTCTCCTTCCCTTTTCTGGTGATACTAGGCAATTCATTAGTTACCCACAACAAGGTCCATCCCTCTCTACTGCACATCTGTGCAGTAATGGCAGGCAGCTGTGATCTTTCTCCAAGGCAGGAGGAGACCAAAGGGGAAGAGTGTAAAGAAGTAATAAGCTGCAGGGGGCATACTTTAGAACCAATCTCAATTTTTCTTGTCCATTACATTAAAGACTGCATCATTTTCTTATTTTATTTAGAAAAGCTCTAACAAACCTGGAATCACATCCAATGAGCTGAGCCCTCTGGGTCAAGAGGAAAAGCATCCAGAAGAATCTACTTACTGTTGAGTGGTACTATTTTGCTTCTGAGCCACTTAGAGATTGAGTCTCAGCCTTAACTTTCTGATCTCAAAAAGAAGAACAGGAGTACTTGTGGCACCTTAGAGACTAACAAATTTATTAGAGCATAAGCTTTCGTGGACTACAGACTAACACGGCTGCTACTCTGAAACCTTTCTGATCTCAAGTTCCTTGTTTCTTCCTATTTTTTATTTTTAAAGATCATAACTGCAGATATCTTTTCTACTGCATTAAATAAAACCAACCAACATATTTAACAAAAAGAAAATGTTTGTTTTATTCTGAACAGCAGATCGGTCTTTACAATAAAGTCATGATTTTAACTTACAAAGTCAGCATCAGCAATGCATCTTCCCTGAATAGGAAATTTTACCTTTTATCAAATATCAACTTTAAATGTAAACAAAATGAAAACCAAAAGCACTCCATTGAGATAACAGAATATATAACAAGAGTCTTCATAGATGACAAATGAATCAATTTACACTTCAGGTCCTTCTCCTCCAGGAACCAGCTGTATAAGAAAAGGACAATTTAAGAGATGCAGTATGAAGAAGCATAGTACACGTTCGATTTCAAGATTTAAAGTGAGAATTGTCAGATATGACTTTGTACATATTTATTATTAAACACTACTGAAAATATTTTTAAAACAGATGGAAAATTTAAAGTAATACTAGAACATAACACACGTGTACTTTTATAGGTAAACTGACCCATTTTGAACTAAATCACTCCCTAATTCTATTCTTACAAAGAGCAGCTAAATAATCAGATAAAATGAGAGACATTATAGCTTTTATAAGATAGTAAAATGTTGTGAAACTTCCTGTGCTTGCTAAACTCCTATTCTGAAATTTTCTAGCCTATATTGTGTATCATTTATACCATGACTGATTAGTATTTGAGCAGAACATTTACCAATGTAAATGTTCTCATTTTATATATGTATTTTAGCCAACAAGTCATGATTGAATAAAACTTTTTCCTCACTCCAGTGGGAATCTGTTGCCACCAGATAAATGCATGCTTAGATATGTTTCAGGAATGAGAAACCAAGAAATGTAGGAACATTCAACACAATAAAAAGGAATGTCTAGATAAAAAACTGCTACTAATTTTCTTTTCTTTGGCATTCAGT
The DNA here is from genome assembly GCF_013100865.1 of Trachemys scripta elegans. Lineage (NCBI taxonomy): Eukaryota > Metazoa > Chordata > Testudines > Emydidae > Trachemys > Trachemys scripta. The sequence continues at coordinate 85,229,422 of NC_048299.1, forward strand.
TGGTGGGAAGATTTTCAGTTTAAAAACACAATAGCACACTTTTAAAAGTAGATGGACTATAAAGTTCACTTCCTAAATGAGGAACAGTTTTTCTGCTCCTGTCTCCTCTCTTCTTCTTCTTCTTCTTCTTCTTCTTGTGTAGCAGCAGCCCCAAATAAAGGTATACAGGTTGGCTGCTCATTTCCAGCTGCTTTTACAAACAGACTTGCTTTATAATGAAGAGCCTGGACATTCACAGATGCAGTTGTAACAAAGAGGCAAGACAGCACCATGTGCTCTCTTCAGAGTGCAGTTTAAGAGCAATGCTTTAACTCAATAAACTTTAAAGAAAGAAATGTAAAAAAGATATAGGAACTATCATATTTATTTTACGGACATTTCTCTTTATTTAAAAAAAAACAAAAATTGAACAAGTAGTTTTTTTCTTTAAAGATAATAGACAAAACAGATTACCATGATAGGTATTATTGTGCAGTCTTTAGTCATTCAGGTCCTCATCCTACAACATTTAAGCAAGTACTTAGTCCCTCTGATTACAGTGGGCCTTAAGCTTCTCTGGTGCAAAATCTGGCCCATAGTCTCATAGCAGGCAATAGGAAAAATAAAATATTGGCTGCAGTATCAGACCTACAATAATCAATTACTGCTTCAGCCCTGATTCGCATGCATCAGGAGTATTATGTTCTAAGTTTACTGTACGTTAAGATACAACTAAGTTCATGCTTATATTTTCACTTTTGTTTTCAAAACATAACATGCAACATGTCTAATCAAGAAATTTAAGTCTAGGATTACAGTATGAGATTTCATGTGATTATTCCGTCAGAACATGTTTTTAAAATTTAAAATAAATATGAGGTCAATCTTAGTTGAATGATTTAGTCAATAACTGAATTCCACATATACTAAGAACCAGTGCAAAAAGAAGTAGTACACCTGACTTACCATTGTTATGTTATTTCCATTTAGCAAGATCTGATCTAATTTTGTTATTCTTCTTCCTTCAGGTGTGATTTCACTGATCAAACATTAGGAAGAAAAATATTTAATATATAAAGTTTACAAAATAAATCCGGACTTGTGGTAAGAGCTGTAGTTACACATGGCTCTAATAGGCTGGGTTATTTACCAAGAGTAACACAGAATTTAGATGAATCACAATACAGTTTTGGGGACATCCTCCACTGCCCTCAACATATGAAAAAGTTTCAACTGGCAACATGAATAACGTTGCAAGATAAAGGTAACAAATGCTTTCTTATCCCAGATTACACCTACTTTTTAACTCTTTGCCTATGTGTCAAAAACAAACATTAAACTAATGGAGAATTCAACATGGAGTTCAGGGGAAAAGAGTCAAGGGTGCCGAACAGGAAATGTTAAAAAAATTTAATATGACAAAATGAGTGACTGCCACTCTGTGAGGCCAACTTCAGTACAAAAAGAAAAGAAAATCCTTAATCCGAGTCTACTAACTCAATGTGAAATCCTAGTAAAGACAAGGCAATTTATAGCCTTCACATGAGTTACCAGGCTGAGTTCAAAAACACTTTTTGTTTGCAGTGAAGAAGAGGTACAAGAAGTTTCACCTTTTGCAAAGGCAATACATCTTTAAGTGCTCTATAGCTGGTTAGCAGATGACCTGTTACCTACCAGTCAGAATAGAAAGCCAAACCACAAAGCATGGATACTGGTGTGCTAAGCACACTCAGCACCTGACTTTGCCACTTGCCACACACAGCTATTTAAGAGCTGGCTGTACAGAATGAATTCCCATTGGATTATTTACAAATAGTTTAAATTTAAAGCCTAAATTACTCAGTTGTGTCAAATCTTTTAAAGAGGTCAAAATGGTTTGCTTCCTAATTCAATATACTTTTTCCGTAAATGGGAAAGAAAAAGAAAAAAAGCACACAAATAGCCACAAAAAAACAGAAGCAATACTTACAACTCTGTAACATCCTCTAACACCATGTCTGAAGTCTACTGTCAAGGAAAACAAAGAACTAAAATAGCCTTGATTTAATAACTTTACCTGTATTTTCATTTTATAAAAATGGTGTGGCCTAATTTTTAAAATAATTTCAGCTAGTGTGGCATATTTATCCATGCAAAAAGTAGAAGCATTCATTCTAGCCACCTAATTCAAAATAACCAAAGAAACAGCTAAATAATTAAGCTTATTCTAAAAAGAAAATTGGTAAATAGCAAATATTACATTTAAAGGATACTGACAAAGTCATCAAATCCTAAGAGTGTGCCAACAATTTCTTTATCACTCTTCATCACAATGTGAATACGTGAACCTATACACTTGTCCACAAGCTCTGTAAATCAAAAAATATTTTATACAAGATTACAATCTAAACTTAAACATATACTAAATGGTCAGCTTTTTTAACACATTCCTTTTAAGAATATGTGGCAAAACTGTACACATTCAAAATGATTGCCAAGAATACTTATAAAACTGTATATGCAAAAATAGTTTTTATTTTTATATCCACTATTAATCATAAGGTGCATCCTAAGATATCTGTAAAACACTTGGAACATATTGAGCACTATAAAAATATATATATAGGCTTAGCAGAATTTAATTTTCACTTTTATAATTTTGACAGATTGTTTATTTTTAACCTTTTTTTTTTTTTTTTAGATTTTTATCTAAATTTTCACAGCTTTGCAAAATTATGGGCTTTAAGCATTTCTCCCCACCCCAATTTTTAATCCATTTACATTTTCACAGCTACAGTAAATTATAGCGGATCTGACAATTATTTAATGGCAGACACTGAAATTCAAAAACTTAAAGCTTTATAATGTAAAAATAAATTGTCAAAATATACAAATATCCTTATAGCAAACTCTAATAAGTTCTCAAGCAATATTTTTCTTATTTTGCCCTTGTAAATTTCAAATATCGATGGAAATATTGTTTTCATCAGTTTGTGTACAGCAAAATCAACGTTTACCAATATTTAGGGATAAAAATATAATCCTCCCAAGCTTAAGTATGTAGCAACTGACTTTGTGGTGAAGGTAGAATATTATTATTACTGTTCATCTGTTTTGGTAGTGCCCACAATGTGATAGGCACTTTCCAGATATATCAAGAATTTATGTTTTAGGAACCTTGAACACATTTTCCTTCCGTATCCTATTAATCATAAACCATTTTTTCTTAATGTTCCTGATTCTAGAAAATCTTTGAGAGAAATAGAATCTTATATAAGGAAAAGTTATTTTGAGGTCTGCTGCTGTCTGAACTTACAAGACAGCATGCTGACGTGCTCTCCCCCCACATACACACAACACTCTCCCTGTCACACTCCACCCCCTGCCCCCCCCATTTGAAAAGCATGTTGCAGCCACTTGCATGCTGGGTTAGCTACCACCATGCACTGCTCTCTGTGGCCATTGCAAGAGCTGCTAATGCGGCCACCCCAATGCGCTGTCAGTGTGGACAGACTACAGCGCTTTCCCTACTGTGCTCTATGAAGGCTGGTGTAACTCAAAGCGCTCTAAATCTGCAAGTATCAGAGGGGTAGCCGTGTTAGTCTGAATCTGTAAAAAGCAACAGAGGGTCCTGTGGCACCTTTAAGACTAACAGAAATTCTGTTAGTCTTAAAGGTGCCACAGGACCCTCTGTTGCTTTCTACATCTGCAAGTGTAGCCATGCCCTCAGTATTTAACTCTGGTTAGCAGTTTCAATTAAAGGTTATAGGCGAGCCTGGGGATAAACTCAAACTAGCCTGAGTCAAAAGCCAAAGCCTGGTCTACACTAGAAAATTAGGTCTGTTTAACTACTTTGGTCTGCAATTGAAAAATCCAGACCCCTGAGCTGCATTAAGGCAACCTAAGTCCATCGACCTAGCTACCGCCTCTCAAGAGAAGTCTACACTGCCACTTACGTTGATATTACTTATGTTGCTTAGGGGTATGAAAAAACCTGTAACTTGCATCGCTAGGTGACCTAAGCACTGTCCACACCAATGCTATAACAGTGGGAAACTCTCCCACCATCACAACTTCTGCCTCTCACAAAGGTGGAGTAATTATGCCACTGGGAGAGCTTTCTCCAGTCAGCAGTGCTGCTGCATCAGAGCAGCTGTGTCAATGTAGCCCTTCTAATTAGGGCTACTCTACACTGGCAAAGTTAAAGCGCTGAAGTGGCAGCGCTTTAACGTGGCTTGTGTAGTCACATCAGAGCGCTGGGAGAGAGCTCTCCCAGTGCTCTAAAAAAACCCACCTCCAGGAGGGGCGCGGCTCCCAGCACTGGTACACTGTCTACACTGGCGTTTTACAATGCTGAAACTTGCTGCGCTCAGGGGTGTGTTTTTTCACCCCCGAGTGAGAAAGTTGCAGTGCTGTAAAGTGCCAGTGCAGACAAGCCCTTAGGCTACGTCCTCACTACGGGGGGGGGGAGGGAGGGGAGGTGTCAATTTAAGATACGCAAATTCAGCTACGCAAATAGCGTAGCTGAATTCGACATATCGGAGCCGACTTACCCCACTGTGAGGACGGCGGCAAATCGACCTCCGCAGCTCCCCCGTCAACGGCGCTTACTTCTACCTCCACTGGTGGAGTACAAGCGTTGATTCGGGGATTGACTGTCGCGTCCCGACGAGACGTGATAATTCGATCCCCGAGAAATCAATTTCTACCCGCCAATTCAGGCGGGTAGTGTAGACCTGCCCTTAGGGCTGGTCCACACTAACCCCCCAGTTCGAACTAAGATACGCAACTTCAGCTACGTGAATAACGTAGCTGAAGTTGAAGTACCTTAGTTCGAACCACAAGTTACTTACCGCGGTTCCACACGCGGCAGGTTCCCCCGTCGACTACGCATACTCCTCTCGCGGAGCAGGAGTACCGGCGTCAACAGCGAGCACTTCCGGGATAGATTTAGCGTGTCTAGAGAAGATGCGATAAATCGATCCCAGAAGATCGATTGCTTACTGCCGAATCTGGAGGTAAGTATAGACCTACCCTGAGGCCTTGGCTACACTGGCAATTCACAGCACTGCACTTGCTGCGCTCAGGGGTGTGAAAAAACACCCCCCTGAGCGCAGCGCTGTAAAGTGCCAGTGTAATCAGCGCCTGCAGCACTGCACGCTCGCTCGTAGCGCTGCAAGCTATTTCCCTCGGAGAGGTGGAGCACTTGTAGTGCTGCGAGAGAGCTCGCGCAGCGCTGTGAATCCGCGAGTGTAGCCAAGGCCTTAGACTAGCCCTCAGGGAGGTGGTTTAACTACAGCGATGGGAGAACCGCTCCCCTTGTCCACTCTGCAGCGTTTTAAGAGTAGGCAAGTGCGGAGTGGCTGAGCCCTCAGGCAGGTCTCCACACGTGTAGCTGGGGGTATGATCCCAACGCGCAGAGAGACACCTGCACTAAGCCTAAACAAGTTAAAGTTAGAGCGTAGCCGCAGCCGGGCACCCCACGGACGCTGTCCGGGGACTCCGACCGCCGCAGCGAGCGAGCTGGACTAGAGCTGGCCGCTGGGTCTCCTGGAGCCGGGAATCGCGGCCCCAGCTCCCGGTGGAGCCGCTCTGCCCCTCACGACTAGCGGCGGCACCGAGTTAAAAACACGCTGGGGGGGGGGGCACTGCAGAAACGCCGATTGGGGGGGGGGGAGGGCTCCAGCAACAGCCACCCCCACGCCGGGCACCCGCCGCTTCTGGTGCTGCCCGCTGAAGAGCGGGGGAGGGGGGCGGGATACACCTGCCGGCAGCCTGGGCGGGGAGGAGCCCAGCCACCGGGGTGGGGGAGGGGAGCGCGCGCTGCCCCTCCCGCCCTGGAGCTGCGCGGTGCGAGCCGCGGTCTGGCAGGCGGGTCCCGGGGCCGGGCACTAACGGCCCGCGAGACCCGCCCCAGCCCGGTCAGGAGGGGAGCCTGAGATCGCCCCTCCCCCAGCGTCACCGACAGCCGCCTAAAAGCAAAGCCCCCGCCCCGGCCGGAGCAAGCCGGGACGCCCTGTCCCTGGGCGGGGGAGCGAGTTACCGAGCGGCAGGAGCTGAGACGGGTTGGTAGTCGCGTTGGCCGCCATATTGAAGCCAGACCTAACCAATCGCAGCTATCGGAAGTGGGGGCGGCGGGTGAATAGCTCTCGGAGCTGCCTCCGCTAGCAGCCCTAGCCAATGGATGGCAGAGTCATCGTGCTCTCGCTGTGGTGTAGCTGGGGTCCCCGGGCGCGGGCGGCTGCGACTCTGAGGTTCTGGCTGTAGGGGACCAGATGTCCCGATTTTATAGGGACAGTCCAGATATTTGGGGCTTTTTTTTTATATGGGCTCCTATTACCCCCCCACCCCATCCGATTCTTCACACTTGCTATCTGGTCACCCTATCTGGCTGTAGCAGGGCAGGTGCCACCAAGGCCTGATTTGCAGAGATGCTGAGCACCCCTCCGGCGCCACCTTCCAAATTCAATGGAAAACGCAGGGGCTTTGACAATGAGCCTCCAAATTAAGGTTGGCTCCCATCCAGGCTCTCTCAGGATAATCCCTTTTTTGTGGCAGCTGCCTTGGGAAATCCACAAAGGTGCTCGATATACTCTGCCACCAACTGTCCGGATTGATGGGCTCAGGGTCCTCCTGGATGGCCCAGGTTTTTGTACCTCACAGGTGGCAACGCTACATCAAATACTCAGGCCTGGTCTACACTAGGAATTTCCATTGGTATAGTTACAGCTCTCAATCCACACTCCAAGAGACGTATCTAAAACAATTTAACCCCTCCTACCCCGCCCCAGTGTGGACAGCACTAGGTTGACTGAAGAATTCTAGCTACCACCTCTCAGGGAGCGGGTGTAGGCAAGGCCTAAGCAAAAATATCATTGTGGCTGCAACTCTGCACCCGCTAGCATCAGCATCATATTATAGCGGAGTGCCAGCTCTACTCTAAGTTTAGGTTGAGCATCACTTTCTGTTTAAAAGTTGACTCTACTAAGTGGTCTAAAATTCCAATTGCTTACTCAGATTGGCTTGAAATTTGGTTTGCCTCATGCAGTTCTCTGTAGTGTTACTGGTCCAAATTTGGGATCATTTGAATATGGGGTTCCCAGCACTTGCGTCGTGAAACAGTTGTTTTGCGCGGCAAGTGCTGGGAGGGAGGGGCCGGGGCGGGGATTTGGGGAAGGGGTCCAATAGGGGCAGGGAGGGGGCTGAGTTGGGGCGGGGAATTTGGGGAAAGGGTTGGAAGGGGGCAGGGCAGGGATGGGGAAAGGGTGGAGTCAGGGTGGGGGGGAAGTTGGCGCCTGTGGTGCAGTCCCAGCTGCACTCCAGTCGTAGGAATTACAATACCTACGGACAGATTTCACATGCATAATAGAAAGGGGCCATGACAAGGACACATTGCAGTGTAAGGTAAAAGTGAAGGAGCTGTGGAACGCCTACCACAAGGCGCAGGAGGCAAACCATCGCACCAGTGCTGCACCGACGAGCTGCTGGTTCTACAAAGAGCTGGACGCGATACTCGGTGGCGACCCTACCTCCACTGCGAAGGCCCCTGTGGATGCTTCATTGGCTCACGTGCCAGTCGAGAATGGACCGAGCCAGGAGGAGGGAATCTTGGACGAAGAGGGAGAGGGGGACCCAGACGCAGAGGATGACTCGGAGGCCAGAGATGCATGCAGCCATGAGCTCTTTTCTACCCCGGAGGAGCCTAGCCAGTCACAGCAGTCAGATCTTGGCAAAGCGCAAACAGGAGAGGAGGCCCCTGGTAAGTGGATCTGATTTTGGGAATTGCTGAAGCGAGTTGTTGGGGGCAGGAGGGTTGCAGAAAGCAGGCTTGTCTCCCACCGCATGCCTAGTCTGAGCGGTGGAACAGGCTGTCGATAGCCTCCCTCACTTCACGGGGATCTCCCTCAGAGATCTCCAGGAAACCCTTGTGGAGATACTGGGCAATCCGCTGCTGCAGGTTCCTTGGCAGTGCTACTTTGTTTCTTGCCCCATTAACGGTAACTTTCCCACGCCATTGTGCCATCACAGTGGGTGGGGAGAACCATTGCTGCATACAGGTGAGCCGCACAGGGGCCAGGGCGGAAGCCGCAGGCTTGGAGAAGACCCTTCCTTGATTCCCTGATCACCCTCAGTGATGAGATATCTTCCATAATGATCACATCCTGTGGAAAGTGTGGGGACAGGAATGATTATCAGGTGCCACCTAGAGCCACGTGCCCAGTGTACAGCAGGGAAGAGTGATTTACCCTGCCCCTGCGGCTGCTCACCATTTTAGGGGTGTTGTGGCTCATGTGTGCTTGCCTGGGGTCAGCCAGTTAGTGACAGGTGTGTGAGTACTGGCTGTATTTTAAATCACTGAATCAGTGTTGTATGCATCCGAAGAAGTGGGCTGTAGTCCACGAAAGCTTATGCTCTAATAAATTTGTTAGTCTCTAAGGTGCCACAAGTACTCCTGTTCTTCTTTTTGCGGATACAGACTAACACGGCTGCTACTCTGAAACCTGTCAGTGTTGTCTGTGTTGCAAAAATACTGCTTCTGTAAAATGTTGTGTTTAAACTTCACAGAGATGACCTTGGGAGCCCAGTCTCCCTCTTTGTTATCAATGGCAGAATGGCTGCGCAGAATTAGAAAGCGGCCAAGAAGAATTAAGGAGGACCTTCTGCATGATGTTATGATGCACTCCGCCGCCAAGAAAAAGGAATTGAAGGAGTGGTGGGACAGTGAGAAGAGGGACCAAAAGGAGAACGCAGCACACCAGAAAGAAGCCACAGAGCGGCTCCTAAACGTTATGGAGCACCAAGAGGACACGCTCCAGGCGATACTAGCTCTTCAAACCGAGCAGCGCCGTGCCCGCCCTTCCCTGCAGCCGCTGTCACAAAACTCTTTCCCATGCGCCCCCCACACACTGCCAACACACTGTTATCAACCTCCCGGCTCCACTCTACCCGCAGCATTCCACTGCTCCCTCCTCACAGTCCAGCACTGTGGACTCCCACTACACTCAACACCCAACCCTCTGCAGTTTGGCCCAGCTGAAGTACAGCACCCACTGCATTGTACTCCAAAGGAGAAGGTTGGGTATGATCCCTGGACATACACAAATCCGTAGCCGTCCCAGGACCCCTCCTCCTCTTGAGACCTTCCCTTCTCCCATCCCCCATCTCCCTCCCTGCTGATTACTTTTTTCATTTGACTCTCTCCTCCAGTTGCCTTTTAATAAAAGAATTGTGTTGGTTTGAAAGCAATCTTTATTCTATTAAGTGAAAGCAAAAAGAGCACTGCAAAGCAACATACAATTATGTTAAGCCCCTTCTTGCATCATGTGCACCAGTCACCTCCTAGCATTACAAGCACTGCAATCCCAAGCATAGCAACAAATATTAGTGGTTTTCAGCTTCAAATGGCTGCCTCAAGACACCCCGATCCTTATGGCCCTGCACTGTGCCCCTCTAATAGCCCTGGTCTCTGGCTATTCAAACTCAGCCTCCAGGCGCTGAGCCTCTGCGGTCCAGCCCTGAGTGAAGCTTTCACCCTTCCCTTCCCAAATATTATGGAGCGCACAGCATGTGGCTATAAGCATAGGAATACTGTCATCAGCCATGTTCAGCTTCCCATACAGGCATCACGAGTGGGGTTTTAAACAGCCAAATGCTCACTCAACAGTCATTCTGCACTTGTTTAGCCTGTTGTTGAACTGCTCCTTGCTGCTGTCAAGTTGCCCCGTGTATGGCTTCATAAGCCAGGGTATTAAGGGGTAGGCGCGGTCTCCCAGGATCAAAATGGGCATTTTGACTTCCCCTGCGGTGCTTTTCTGATCTGGGAAGAAAGTCCCTGCTTGCAGCTTCTTGAACAGGCCAGTGTTCCAAAGATGCGTGCGTCATGCACCTTTCCGGACCAGCCTGCGTTAATGTCTGTGAAATGCCCACGGTGATCCACAAGCGCCTGGAGAACCATTGAGAAATACCACTTGCGATTAATGTACTTGGTGGCTAGGTGGTCTGGTGCCAGAATTGGAATGTGCGTGCCATCAATCGCCCCTCCGCAATTAGGGAAGCCCATTTGTGCAAAGCCAGCCACAATGTCACGCAATGTCCCGAGTCACAGTCTTTCAGAGCAGGATGTGATTAATGGCCCTGCACACTTCCATCAACATGACTCCAACAGTTGACTTTCCCATTCCGAACTGGTTAGCAACTGATCAGTAGCAGTCTGGAGTAGCCAGCTTCCACAGTGCAATCACCACACGCTTCTCCAGCGACAGGGCAGCTCTCATTCTCGTGGTTTTGCATCGCAGGGCTGGACTGAGCTCATCACACAGTCTCATGAATGTGGCTTTCCTCATGCAAAAGTTCTGCACCCATTGCTCGTCATCCCATACGTGCATCACGATGTGATCTCACCACTCAGTGCTTCTTTCCCGAACCCCAAAGCAGCGTCCCACTGTGGTCAGCACCTCCATGAATGCCACAAGCAATCTTGTGTCAGAGGTCCTCCTTGTGGCATGATCAATGTCGCACTTCTCTTGCCTTTGTAGTTTAAGGAATAACTCCACTGCCACTCGTGACATGTTGGTCAGAGTGAGCAGCATACTGGTCAGCAGTTCGGGATCCAACCCTGCAGCCCAAAAAAGGCAGGGCACCCTTGAAAGATGGCACCAAATGCAGATGGAAGCACATAGATTGCTGGAATGCGAAGCAATGCCTCACAGGGCATTGGGACAAGACCCAGGAGGCCCCGTGACCCCCTCCAACTTCCCACAACTCTTAGTGGCAAAAGAGAAAGAGGTGCTTTGTGGGATAGCTGCCCATAGTCCATTGCTCCGAATAGCGCTGCAAGTGCCACAAGTGTGAACAGGTTACTGCGCAGGCAGCTCTCAGTGTGAATGCACAACAGCGGTTTTCCTTCTGCGCTCTCTGAGCGGCACTGTAACTGCCGGTCATGTAACTTTGCCAGTGTAGATGTGCCCTACGTGCATAGGACAGGTTCACAAGTACTGAGACTGAGGGCTTGTCTACACTGGCAATTTACAGCACTGCAACATTTTGGCTCAGGGGTGTGAAAAAACACACCCCTGAGTGCAGCAAGTTTCAGTGCACCCAACGCTGGTAGCTACACGCCTCATGGAGGTGGGTTTTTTAGAGCAGTGGGAGAGCTCTCTCCCAGCACTGTGCCACGACCACACAAGGCACATTAAAGCGCAGCCAGTGTAGACTAGCCCTGAGGAGCAGCATGAGAACACCCACTGAGATGAATGGTGCAGTTCATACATCTCAGACCTACTGTTTCAAGCTGTATTCATCTCCATGGGATGTTTGCTGAGAAAAATCTAATTGAGGCTTCTTCACACCTCTCAGCCTCCTGTGCTGCAAATAGATAGGGAGAGGTCCCTCCCCATATACTGGGCCCTAGTTTGGGGTAGGAACTCTGCATCTCCATTCTTCTGCCCCTTCCTGTCTCTGACTGTTATAGGCACACTTCACAGCCCAACAACCTTCCATGGCCCCTCCAAGCTTATGAGAGGCATGGAGTGGCAAGGAGGAAAGTTGAGTTGAAGGGCGGGGGGAAAGGCTCAAAGCAAATAATTCTTAGGGTATGTCTACACTGGAAACTTCAAAGCGCTGCCGCGGGAACGCTCCCACAGCACTGCTTTGAAGTGTGAGTGTGGTCGCGCATGAGCGCTGGGAGAGAGTTCTCTCAGCACTCCTGGTAATCCATCTCCACAAGAGGATTAGCTCTGAGCGCTGGGTCTACACTTGCACGTTAAAGCTCTCAAACTTGCTGCACTCAGGGGGGTGATTTTTCACCCCCCTGAGCACGGCCGGCTTTAGGCCAATTCAGCCGATTCCGCTGAATTGGGCCCCGCGCTAAGAGGGCCCCGCAGCTATCCACCCCGAGCCCAGATCACTTCCCCCTCCTCCCCTCCCCTGAACGCTCCACCCCCTGCTCCTCCCCCTCCCCTGCTTCCCGCGAATCAGATGTTCGCGGGAAGTCTGAAAACAAGCAGGGGCAGGCGGCAGCAGGTAAACTGGGGTGGGTAGGGGGGCGCGAGGAGGGATCCGATGAGGCGCAGCCCAGTCCGGCTCCGGCCAAGCACCCCCGGCCCCGGCGGCTCTGGCTCCGGCTCGGGCCCCGGGGCGCCGGCCCGGCCCCGGCCCCGCGGCTCCGGCTGAGCACGCTGGCCCAGCCCCGGCCCCGCGGCTCCGGCCTGGGCCCGGCCAAGCACCCCCAGCCCGAGCTGCTCCGGGCCAGGTCGGCTCGGGCCACAGGGTGCCGGCCCCAGTTCTGGCCGAGCGCATCGCCCCAGCCCCGTGGCTCCGGCCCGGCCCCAGCGCTGGCTGAGCACCCCCGGCCCCGGCCCGAGCGGCTCTGGCCTGGCTCGGGCCCCGGGGCGCCGGCCCTGGTTCCGACCGAGCGCACCGGCCCGGCCCTGGCCCCGCGGCTCCGGCCCGGGCCTGGCCCCGGCCGAGCACCCCTGGCCCTGGCCCGAGCGGCTCCAGCCCGGCTCGGCTCAGGCGCCGGGGTGCCGGCCCCGGCCGAGCGCACCGGCCAAGCACCCCTGGACCCGGCCCCAGCAGCTCCGGCCCAGACCCAAGCCCCTCGACCCCGGCTGGAGCGGGGCCCGATTCCTGGGGGCGGGGCTTTCAAGCAGCAATCGGGCCCTACTCTTGCTAAAGCCAGCCCTGCTCCTGAGCCAGCAAGTTAGAGCACTATGAAATGTAAGTGTACACAAGCCTTTAATCAATTCCCGTGGCTATTACCAACTCTTGGGAGAGCAGAGTGAAGACTGTGTTGCATGGGGAAGCATAACTTTGTATTTCCTAGTTTTCAGAGTTTTTACATTTGTGTCACCTTACATTTTCATTTCTTGATTTTCAGAAGTTTAAGTTATGCATTCTCCTACATTCTGTTAGGGCATGAGACATCACTGGGCAACCTTAACTCTGCGTTAGCCAAGTTTTTTGGTCATTTAATTTGGTTAGCACTAACAATATGCATGTACACAAACTATAAACAATCCCAACTCAAAAAGAGTTTACAAGCTAAAGATGCACACGGGTGCCCCATCTTGGATTGGCATCCAAAGTGGCAATGATTGAAGTGTGATGATGGTACTAAATATTTTGACTAGTCCTACTGACTCTGAAGTGCTGCATGCCTTTCAAGAATTGTGGATGCTCAGCTACTTTTAATAGTAGAACCAAGCAAACAACATAAGTGTGGGAGAAAGGTGCAGTGGAAGGCACTTTTTTAGCCTTTCCTATTGTCTTGTATGTGTAAAACTTCATTTTTCATTCTTTTTTATTTTGTTATTTTTAAAAAGTTTTTAAACCTTGCCTTGTCCATACTAGAAAGTTTACCACCAAAAGTTCAGCCAATACAGTGTCAACAACAAAACTATTTCAGCAGAGTGTGTTCACACATGGTTGTTGGTGCCAATGCTTTCTGTTCAGACAGTGTTAATTTGTATTGCAGAAGGCATACTGCACTGTAGGAAGCCATCCCAGTGTCTTCCACGCCATCTTCAGGAATGCTGCCTTCTGAGAAATAATACTGTATTGTGGGATACCCGCACACTTCTTAGGGAATTGTAGGAATTTAGAGTTAAATGCTCACAATTCTCTCTGTCGACATATATACTTAGGTTTAAGCATTTGAACAGTCCCATTGAAGTTATGGGATTACTCATGTACTTAACGCCCATCTTGTCCAGGATAGGAGCCTTTGTTTGTACTTTTGTATTTTTTCCAACATTTGCCTCATTGCCTTTTTCTGTAATTTTTAACAAAGTTGTAGACTTTTTCTAATTATCTTTTTAGTTTTTTTTTTAACTGATGTCTCCTTGGGTATTTTAAATATCCAAATAGAGATTCTGTGTCTGTATAAAATAAATTTTGACTTCCTCATACTCTGTAGAACATGCAAACATACTATTGAACTCCACCCTCTGCTATCACTAACTTCCTTGTCCTTCCTCCCCTCCGTTTCCCTTGTACACTGGAGGCTGTCTCACCAGTCCAAAGAGGAATGAATGACACACACAAGTCTATTTCAGGCCCTTATCTCAGGGCACAATTTGTTGTTTAAACACAAAACTCAAAGAATTCCCCTGATCAACACAGACTAGCTCCCAGAGGCTTTTTCCTGACCAGCTTCCCACACTATAGAACAATGCTCACAACTCTCCTTTCTGCTCACTATCTGCTCTTCAATCCCAGCAGGCAATTTTTTTGTTTTTGTCACATGCTGTCCATCGTGTGACCCTTTTGCTCTTATTTCATTCATCTGGGGAGGTGAACTAAGCTTGGCGCAGGTGCAGCTGAGTCCCAATTCCTCTAAAAGCCAGCTCACCCTGTGATATGCCCTATCTCCATACATACAATTTGTCTAAACTAGAACCAAATACAAATCCTACACTAATTAATTCTGCAAACGGTCACACTACTAGCAAATGAGCAGAATTACGTGCAAAAGCATATTCCAAAGTCTTTTGCAGTGGAAAAGCTGAAGATAAAATTCTGCTGAATTTAAGCCTTTATCTGAGAAATAGAAATGTATGTTTGAGACTTCAACTAAGATAATATTATAGTGGATGTGGAAATGTGTTTCTAATCAGATAAATTTGATTTAAAGCATATCCATTAAAGAAGCATCACTGCAAATAAAAAAGAGTTGGCAGTTCCTGGTTGTCATTAATTAAGAATGCAGTAACAGATAAAGAAAGTCCCTCTAATTATTGTGCCAATGGTATAGTAGCAGTCAATATTATTAAAATATTACAGCTAAGCATAAGAGGGCTTTGGTTAACATATGGTTAATTGTGTTGTTTGTATATTAGCTATGCACAGAGTGAGTAAATTCCATAAGGAAGATGCACTTTGCATGTGTCTGTGACTGTTCCAACTGTGTATATCACAACATCCACCTCCCTTCCTCTTTCATAAGTACACGAGTAAAAATGAATAGGGCAAGCTGCAGAATATGCAGGGAATATGGCAAGCAAGTTGCTTTAAGATATAGCAGCAGGATCCCTGTTTTATTACATGGCCTGGCATTTTGCAGAACAATTTTTTATCCTTTCTATTGCCTCACATAGCAGGAAAGAGAATTTGGAACAATGAAAAAAAATCATTAGGATTTATCCAACGTCTACATCACATAGCAGTGAGAGCAGTTTCACACTTCGTTTCTTTGATCAACTGAATATGAAAAGTAGGTATTCCCCTGCCCTTTTTATAGTATTGAGTGATGTAGCTCTCACTAAAGTGAGCTAATATTTCATATCACTTTTCTTTCTTGAAATTATAACAATAAAAAAAGTGAGACAGAAAAGGCCTAAAAACTAATCATTTGGCTGCCAGGGCAGATTGTTCTCTGGAGTTTTTTGTTCCCTAAAGTATATTTTCTATATAATAGAATTCTGTTGAAGCTGAGAAATATTATGTAATTATAGGCTTTAATCTATTGTTATAGTTTGAGCCCTTGGGTATTGTGTTAATGCTGAGATTTTCCTGGAGCATTTTTTTTTATGCTTTTAGAAACAGTCTTTTCATCTGATTTGTACAGGGGAGCTTAATGACTGAGGGCCTGTCTGACGCTCTGTACCTTGGGGAAACACCCTACACCCCCATCTTCATCTTTATAAAATGATTGTGTGGTATCCAATGCAAAGTTTGTCATGTTGGGTGTCTTCGGAAGGCTCATGATGCACTGATCATGGTTGTTATAGTGCTGTTATAGTAATTGTTACAAGTAATGTTATAGTAAGGTTATAGGTTATAATTTCATGTATATAGTTATGAGGCTGAAAATATATCTTCATGTCTTAAAATAAGCCCAGGCAAAAACTCTCCAAGAGCTGAGAGGCAATTCACACCTCATCAGGGCATGTATGGGACAAACCCAGCCCAGCCTCACAGGAACAAAGGACGCTGGCCTAGGCAGCAACAAAAGGATCTGTGGGACTCTCAAGGGAGTCACCCCTCTTCCTTTAGTCACTTTGGAACTGCGATGAGGTAATGCTCACCGGACTCTGAAGGGTGGGGGGAAGCCAAGAGGGAAGAAAGGACATGATAAAGGGGAGAGACATTTGCCATGCTCTTCCTCTCTCTTCCACCTACATCTACAGACACCACACCAAGTGACTGAAGCGCTGATCAAAGGGAAGAGCCTGGCTGAAGAGCAACCAGCCAGCCTGTGGTGAGAAGTATCTAAGTTTGTAAGGGCACTGAAAATGTTAAGATCAGCTTAGAATGCTTAAAGAGTTTTGCTTTTATTTCATTTGACTAAGTCGGATTTGTTATGCTTTGACTTATAATCACTTAAAATGTATCTTTATGGTTAATAAATCTGTTTGTTTCTTCTACCTGAAGCAGTGTGTTTGGTTTGAAGCATGTCAGAGACTCCCCTTGGGATAACAAGCCTGGTACATATCAATTTCTTTGTTAAATTGACAAACTCATATAAGCTTGCCGCGTCCAGCGGGCATAACTGAACACTGCAAGATGGAAGTTCCTAGGGTTGTGTCTAGGACTGGAGATATTGGGTAGTGTCATTCGGTTGCACAATCCAAGGAGCAGCTTACATGCCAGAGGCCATGCATGAACAGCCCAGGAGCGGGGGTTCTCATAGCATAGCAGGGTAAGGCTGGCTCCCAGAGTCAAGGATTGGAGTGACCTAGCAGATCACCAGTCCAGATAACACCAGAGGGGGATGATTCTGTGTCATTCCTATTTGGTATTGGGGGGAAAAAATCTGTGTTTAATGTCAAACCAAAGGGAACTTACTTGTCAAATTGAAAGAGAGCATTGGACAAGTCTGAATTTCTGCAGCAAGAAAGTGGTAGCAGTGCCGTATGACCACAGCAAGAAAAAAAAAGAACCACAGAGACCTGAATTGCTTGTGCCTCAACCTAGCCATCATAAAGGATAAGTCGCTGGCCAAACTCCCACCATGTGAGGACACTTTTGAAGATTATGTCAAAACATCTTGGCAAACAAAGATTTGGATGTCTTCACATGTCGGTAAACAAGATATTGGATCACCATTGCAACATGGATGGGAAAATGAGGATGATGAATTACTTCCTGTATTCTTCTAAAGCCCAATGGCTTCGGAGCTTCTACAAGACCTTATTTGTGCCTGTACCAGTAGGGGCTTGCTGCACAATCAACTATGTCTATAGTCTTCCCTGCACAGAACTATGTACATGCCAAGTTCAAGGCAATGAAGACTGTGGTAACCCATGCACTCTCAACAGAGATCATGATGATGATAATGATGTTAACTAAAAACATCACCTGTCTTATTACTTTTCAATGATTCCTGTACAAATGTATTATTTGCTTGTTTTAGCCTTTAGATGGTTGTTCTAATGCTTTGACCTTACAAAGAAACCCAATTTTATGTCTTGAAATAATATATATCATCACCAACGTAAAATACATGACTGCAAATATTTCAGAGTGGTCATTTGAACCTGTTGAGAATGTCACTCTTTCCCCCCGTTTTTTCAGCAACTACTTGACAGCTCGTCATCAGGCCTCATGTGAAAGTAGGCAGAAAAGCTTCCAACGGTGTGTGTAGGCGGGAGGGTACAGTACGGCCACCAAATGGGTGGTGTCACATGCCGCTGGCCCAGTAGCCCCCTCTCAGCCCCCGTCCTTCTCCGGCCTGTGAAGACAAGAGAGAGAGAGAGCAGGATGGAAGGAAGGAGAAGAGGAAGGCGAGGGAAGGTTCAGACAGCAGCTGCAAGGGAAGAAGGACTCAGAGCAGGAGGGAGGCGGCTGGCCTTGGTGCCCTGCACCGCCCCCTCCCCGCTCCACCCCCGGCGGGGCGGGGCGGGCCGGGCCGGCTGCGGCGCTGCGGAAGCGGAGGAGGAAGGCACAGGCAAGGGGTGTGGAGCGCCCCTGGCTGGTTCGGGGCTTATTCCGCGTCGGCCCCTGCGCGGGGGAGGCGGGGCGCGCAGAGGAGCCCGGCCCGCTGTAAACATCCTCCTGAGAGGCCGCCGCGGGGCTCCATGGAGACGCAGGGGAAGCCCCCGCCGCCCTGCAGCCAGCGGGGGCCGGTGCTGCACATCGTGGTGGTCGGGTTCCACCACAAGAAGGGCTGCCAGGTGAGGGGAGAGGCCCGGGCTCCCCTGTCCCCTCCCTCCGGCCTGCATTGCTTCCTGCCCTGTGCTTCCTCCTCCGCCCCCCTCCGTCGCCTTTCCCCCCTTCCCCCCCCCCCCCCCCCCCCCCTTTCACCTCTGTTCACCCCCTTCCGACAACATCTGCTTGTCCCCCCGCCCCGCTGCCTTCAGTTCTTTATCTGCTCCCCTCCTCCCTCCATCCTTCTGCCCTTCCCTACGCACATCTTCCCTTCCCTTCATCTTCACACCCCACATCTAGCCCCGTCCTCTTCCTGTCTCTGTGCTTGTGTCTTTCAGCACCAGGATGAAAGATAAAAATGTGCCTGCATTATTATTCTTATTATTTTTTGCTATGTGTCTCACACTGCGTGGGGGAGACCATATAAATTGAGATTTGGAAGTTTCACTCATTTATTGAAAATCTTGGTTGACAAATACAGCAAAATCCTTTCATCACCAAAGAGACTCTTAATGCTGTCCCTAAAACTAATTTGGGTGCCTGATTTGTCACCCTTCCTTCCTTAAGTAGTACTTACTTTGATGAGCAGTCCCATAGAGTTTAGTGTGAGTACTTCTGTGAGGTTGGTACTCCCCAGCATGAATAAGGGTAATAAAATTGGGGCCCCAAAGGATGCATGGGATTTAACAGGTCTGTTAGCTCTGTGCATTTATTATTTGTTGTTTTTCAGTTCCATGTACCATACTGGTTTCTTTCTCTTTCTCTCATGCACCCTCCTCTCCCCCCGCCTCCCACGCCCAATCTTCAACTGTAGAAACTGGTTATGAAGATACATATGACATCTAGGTCCTAAGGTTCTGGGTTTTCTTGTTGGCCGCTCAGTGCTTTTTTGTCAGTGTGTATGCTTGAATATTTAAAAAAAAAAAAAAAGATATTCCAGTAGAAACTAATACAAAACTTGTGGGTGAGGCTGCATTTGCTCCGACTGGCCTCTGAGAAGAATTAGTCCTTAGAGAAGCAATGACTCAGTTTGCTTAGTTGGTAAATGTTGGCTATACCAAAGTTAATATTTATTCAGATGGATAAATGATTTTCTCTAATTTCAGACTTAAGGATTTCATTCTGAGGATAAAGTGATCTTAAAGAGAGTTGGCAGAATAGGATTTGACTATGCAGACAAAAATATTTTAAACTAAAATAGCTGTTTACAATAATAGATACTGATCAGGAATGGGCTATAGGGAATGGGAATGTCCCAAAAGGTAAAGAAAGAGATTTTAAAAAAAGATATTGGAACAGATGAGCATTTATAAATGCAGGACAGCTTAAAAAAATAAGAGTTGGATAAGTTCTAGCTTTCTCCACCTTTTGCCTCTAATAGCCCAATATGTCACTGCAACATCACAGGCATAACAAAAGGATAAATAGTTCAGTGGCTTCAGAATATTAAGCTTGTATTAAATGTTAAGTATGTATATCCTTCTCCTCCACTATATTATGATTTTTTTTTACAGTTGTTTAATGTGGAATGTAAGGGGAAAGAGCATCATACTTTATACTCCTTGAATTCTCGTACTTCTCCCTGTACCTTTTTCAGAGCAATGATGCAGTGCAGGATTTTGGTCCAAACCTGTGTGGTTTTTTGGCCTGTTCATACAGTTCCTGTGCCACAAAGCAATGACTGTTCATCTTTTGCACCTTATTGTTCCATTGTTTAACTAAAAGAACTTTTTTATCATGGTATTTAAATTTCTAAGGTGTGTATGATTGCGGGAGTCTGGAATGTCTGTTGTAGATGCTTTTGGGTATCAAAAGGGAGAATCATAAATGGAGTGTTCAGAGTTGCTTCTCCTGTCCTCTCCCTGTCAAGACAGCCAGTGCTATGTCCAGATTTGCAATCCAGCAATTGGCAGACATTACTACATTGCATAACAGTGTTAAATGGCCTAATGCTGAATTACTGTTGCCCTTTCATGTACATTTGTTTATTGATTTTTAAAGTGAAGTTAGGTTGGTGAGATTAGTTTAGATATATCTCATCTCATCTCAGCTCTTGAAATCCTGGACAACCTCTCTCATCTCTATTCCCAATAAAAAAACTCTTAAATAGTACTTTCTTTTGTTTGTTACCTAAACAGTCATCAAATTAGGCTGCATATCTTTATCTTCAGTGAGAGCCATAGTTAGACTATTTCTACTGAGTAAAAGGTTTCCAAAGCTTAGTCAGTAGTTATAGTAAGCATTTTTTCAGTTATATTGTGAACTCTTGTTATGTCAGTGAAAGTTATTAATGGTTTTTCTTAACACAAACAGTTCTAAGTATCATTCTTTTTGTCCTTTTTTTTTCTTTTTTCCCCTCCTTCTCATTTTCTCCCATGTTCACACTCTTTACAGATTGCACTTTACCCTCAAGGTGATAACTGTTCTGTAGGCAGTTTATTTTTTACAGCATATTTGGGGGGGGGGGGAAATGAATTTTGTATTTCTGAAGTGTTGCTGCTTGACACATAGAGTATTCCCTCATCCGTTTATCTGCAGGACTGATTCAGCATGGACAATGGCATTGCAAGGTTCCCTACTCCATCAATTTATGTCCATGCTGTCTTAGAAGGATCATTTCTAAAAATGAGAGTACTGTATAGTTCAGTCTCTGTGCCTTTACTGTCTTTGGCCTCTGCTGAGACTGTCAACAAGGATACCAATTGTGATGGTGTGTTCTATGATGTGGACTATTATTATCTGAGGATTGGTCTGAAGCCACCAGCTCATTTCATTAAGGCACCAAAGACACACTGTTCATATTTTGGGTTATGTTCTGACACCACACAGTATGGTAGGTAGAAAACAAAACAAAACAAAAAAAGAAGAACCCATAGAACTTCTCCTCTGATCTTACTAACAATGGCTGAAGCTTGAAAGCATTCATCTAGTACAAGCATTACTAATCAATAGATGTTTTGGATGACCCAAATATATTTTAATAAAATCAAATATTTTGAACATTTTTGATTACTATAGACCTGATTTAATGGGGCTATTCACAGGAGTAAATTTACACTCAGGTATGTGTTTCCAGGATCAGTTGCTATAACAATAATTAGATTCTTTTTGGGCTTGCAGTATTTATCAGACACCGGCTAGACAGTGGCTGTTATGGAAGATGGACACTGATTGGGTGTTAGCAGAAAAGCCAGCACATATTGCCCCCAGCTGCTTAGAGGGAATGGAGGTTGGAGTCGCATGTACTTTTGTCTTCTGCCTTCTGTGGTTTCAGCATTCTGTTGGGGGAGAGAGGTATCCTCTCTTCCCTTTCTGTTGCCCTTCCCTCTGCCTACAGGAGCAGCAGCAGAATGAAAATGATGTGATAATTGATGACTGGAAGTTTCACTCTGCTACTGGAACCCTGCTCACTGGAGAAACTTTTCAAGTACTGTGATCTGTGAGGTTCTTTTATATTTTTTCAGAAAATTCATATGAAATTGACTCTTTTTGCAAATCTTCTTGGCATTATATTGAAACACATTGGCACCTCTTCAATCTAAAGTAATCTCTTTTTGGTAGAAATTAAAATCTGTAATGCAAAACTGCTGCGTGTGTAGATGTACACTTTATGTATATGTAACACTTGGCATATATATTGTGGATTCTTTGTGTATGATTATTAATAGATAGCAAAAGTAATGGGACCTTTATGTGCTCTGAGGGTAGACATTTTAATTAGATTTGAATTGCTCTGTATAGATATCTTTTGGTTACCTGAAGTGTCTGTCTACTCCTGTTGCCCTTGTTCAGGAAAAGGAAGGTAAATATAGGAAAATTTAAGCTATATATAATAGAAATGTAATTTATGTTAAAGGTAATGCTGTACATATATTTTTCTGGGAGTATTTTATTTTTTTCTAAAATTTTGTATGGAAACACGACTAGTTGTACATGAAAATGATTTATTTGGTGATCGTATAACAAACCTCAGAGCATCAGCCTATTTGAGATGATTTTATAGTGTGAGGCTAATTTGTAATTTTTGCAATGCTCTTGTCTAAGCTGATTCATCTTGTGTTTTCTTCTGGGTAAAGCAGGCTTATTTAACATGAGACAAATATTTACAACACATGAAATAGAGTGTTTGCTGAACAACTAGAGAAAGCTGACAGTTACATTTTCTGGGTAATTGTGCAAATTTCAGAATTGCCACTGATCATTGAGATGGACTTGCAGTGTGTAGAAGCAGCATGGAATCAAGAATCCTGATTTCAAGAACAGATCATGGGGATCTCTCAGGCTAGTAGAGGTTAAGCCTGTTGAGGAGCCGTATGTTCAGTTTCTCTGTAGCAGGAGGCATCCAAGTATACTGCTGGTTTAGCATCCATTATTGACTACTTATGTAGTGACATTGATGAAATATTCAGAAAGAGCTACTTACCGTACCTCTTCACCACAAAGAAGATGTCGGTATGATAATGACTTCTTAGAATGGGAAGAAGACGCTATCTTGG
Source organism: Trachemys scripta elegans (assembly GCF_013100865.1). Classification (NCBI taxonomy): domain Eukaryota; kingdom Metazoa; phylum Chordata; order Testudines; family Emydidae; genus Trachemys; species Trachemys scripta. The sequence goes on from NC_048299.1 coordinate 85,251,963, forward strand.
AGACTAGATCCCTCTGGTATTTGATTTGTTCTGCAGCAATACATTAAGAAAGGCGATAATCTATTTGAATACTGTACTATGATAGATTTCTATGCAGCACTTACAGGGTGAGTCTACACAGCGAGCAGCATTGAGTCTCAGGGCCCGGATCATCAACAAACTCAGGCTTGCATGGCTTAGGCTACAGCTGTGTAGCATACACTCTGCCCTTTGCTTCAGAGCCCAAGCTCCAGCCTGAGCCCAAAGGGCTACACAGCTATTTTTAGTGCCTTAGTGCAAGCCTGAGTCTGTCAACCCAGGCTCTGAGACTTGCTGCCACTTGCTGTGTAGATGCATTTGTTGTGATAAATTATATGGAATGTCACTTTCCGGATAAAAAATAAAATAGCAAATATCATCCATTAAGTTATGAAACTTGCCGAAAGTCCCCGGTGGCATTAATTTAATCAAAATAGTTTTTTACTATGAATAAAATTACTTAGAATATGTAATAACATCTAATGGGCTGTTTTAAAAATATATAAAACCATTATCTTTAGTCCCTGTCTTGTCAGCCACAGAGCAGTAAGGCAGGAGAATGGATAGGAGGGAGCAGCCGCTTCCTCTTTAGCTGTGTTTCTGCCTCAGACTCCGTATAGTCAGAAAGACCAGCAGCACTTTCAAGATACAGCTTTATAAACTGTGCAGGCCTGATTCACTGCTATTCTGCACCTTGTGTAGTAGTCTGTGCCAATATGGAGTGGATGTAAAATGTTACCATTCTGATTTGGTAGCATTTTACACCTACTTTGCACTGGTGTAAATGACTACACAAGATGCAGGACAGCCGTGAATCAGGCCTTGTGACCCTTTGTCTGAATCAGATAATCAAAACTGACTCCCCATAATTGCACAGTAAAGCACTAGTTATAAATATGATTGCTCCTGCTCTTCCTTGCCTTCTGCACAGTACAGGTTTTAACTTGGAAGCTCTCAGGGTTCCACTGAGACTGGTTTAGTTGTTTATTACCACCACCTACCCACATACAAAAAAATCTGAGCATGGGAAAAGTTACAAATATTAAGGAACAAAATCAACCCCAAACCCATAAATCATGGAATCTGTGGCAGTAAGGCTGGCATTTTGGCATGGTTTACATATAATGTGTGTAGTTTTAGGTGAATGTGTAATACATTTCTCTTTCCAGTACTTTTAAAATGAACCCCATCTCATTCTGTGTTCCACTTTCCTTATTGGCAAAAGCGTCCTTTATTTGATTAGTCAAAAGCGTAATTGGAAGAGATGAATTTCAGTTGATATTCCAAAATAGATGTAAAATATTTTGTCCCTTCAGAACTATATTTTGAAGCCACTTGGTTAGATAACCTCATTGTTGTGGCCAGGGAAGAATTAATATTTTGCTAGTTTGCTGCTTTTTTAAACCCATCCCTTGATTACTCAGAAGTAATACCAACAACACTTTCCCCTTTTTGTCGGCTGTGAAAGTGTACCAATATAGTTTACCCATTTTATTTTTAAAATAAATAACATGGCTTGAGTATTAAGAGTCAGGAAGAAAAATCATTTTACTAGTGAGATAAGAGGGAATGTTTTGAGCATGATCCTCTCATCCTCAGATATATGTGTGGCTGGTATGTTCATGTTTTTAGAGTACAGGAAAGTTGAAAGGAGAAAAGATGTTAAACAGGTTCTATTAATTCAAAAATGTCTCATACCATATCAAATCCCAAAGCCTTAAGATAAATAATAAAAAGAACCAACATGAAAGATTTGGCTCAAAAGCATATTTCATTGTTGTTTTCCTACTGTCTCCTCAGTTTTCTCAGCTCCAGCCCATAGTGGGGTAAATGTCTAGTAGACCTGATCTATGGAATATTTGCAGTACTGTATTTTTCATGTAGACATGGAGGAGGCTGCTTTCAAAGTATTAGGTTCTTGATACCCTTAAAAATTATGGTGAAACTGTTGGCTTTTATCAATTTATGAAACTTGGAGTAACCGAAGGAAAATATTGATTGAAATATTTCAATTGTGAGAGAAGTCCTCAACATAAAACCAGTTGCTGGTTCTTCAGAAATGAAAATCATGGCAGTACACCAAGCCAGGACAGCTCAAATGTAATAGAAGTACCTGCAGGAGAACTGTGTGTTTATATGGAATATCTGCAGGTGGCTTGCTCACTTAGCACTTCTAGAGACATCTCACTTAATTCAAATTGGCTTATTTATGTTCTGTTGTCCAGCTAGTTTCAGGGTACTTTAGAAAGGCTTGGATTGCTAGAGCTATTTCTTATATACATTAGTGCTTTTCATCTTTCAAATATAGATCATCTTTTGTAGCAGGTAGTACTGAATTTCACAGTCTTTTAGAGTAACTGACACGAGCGAAAACAAGTTATTCCTGGTTTTGGTTTTTCTGCCACAAAGGTATTGCTCAGAACAATAAAATATTTTCTCTCCATTAAAACTGTGTTAGCTCAGGAACATGATTTGCTTTTAAAAATGTTAATTATGTTATACAAGTACCGAGTAGCCTACTAAACTCTTATTTCTCTTTAAGATTTTGTTAGACATTTCTCTTAGGAAAATTATAGACACAAATCATGTGATGAAAATGCTGGCTTTGGGGAGAAAGCATCATCTTGTGGCTAAGGCACAAGACTGGGAGTCAGGAGAATTTTGTTCTATTCCCAGCTCAGCTACTTCCTGTGTGACCTGGGGCAAGTTATTTGAGATCTGTGCCTTAAAGTTTCATTATCTGCAAAATGGGGATGATGGCTTAAAGTAATTTATTGGTAAAGTGTTTTGAGTTCCTCAGAAGGAAGCTGCTATTATAATGCAAAGTGGTGGTGGTATCTTAAAGAATAAGGAAAATATTGACTTTTCACCTTGACCTCTCCACAGAGCTTAAGAAACCGTTTCTCTACCTGAAACTTATGTGGGGATTGAAGGGATAGAATTCACTGCAGGCCCACATGCAGATTGTTGAGCAAATACACAGTCTCTTTACCAGTTTCGCCTCTTATCTGGAGTAGGAAATCTGATCACTCGTATGTTATAAATTGGGTTTAGTGGCCACTAAATCTGTGTAATTCAGACACAGTGACCATGTCACCAACTGACCTCAAATCTCTCTTCCCACTTGTTTATGAAGAGCTGGAATGAAGCCCAGTTCTGGTACACTCAGTATCCAGGATCCCATGTGCACTCATTCTGCAATCTGCCCACACCGTAGTATGATGGGTGAATATTGCCTAGAATGCACAGCTCCAAAGCATTCTTTCTGCTCATTTAAACGTACCCATCTCTAGTGGTGATGAAAAAGCAAGTTGGATAATGGGATATTACTTTTTATGTCTTGGACTGATTGTGCATCCAGTTACTGTTGTTTGCTCCAGATCCTTAATTTGTAAAACAGCAGTAACTGTTGCTACGCATTCCTATGCAGAATGAGTTTGCTGAATACATGTAATAGTGGACCACTTCAGTGCAAAAATGCCTATTCTTTTTAGTGGGGCAAAAGATTGTGTTCTGAGAGATCTTCCAAAGCATGTATTTAACAAGTATCGTAACCATTGAATGTGAATGTTTGTTTTTCTCAAAAGTACAGTAATGAAAAAACAACATAGCTTACATGTCAGGGAGGCAGTATGATTTTGTTTCCCCCCCACCGAGAATGAGTTCACAATATAGGTTGCCTGTGTGTTACATTACAGGTACAGTGTGGGTTCCAGGAATGAAACCACTGATATTGTCTTCCTTACCTTAGACTTGGTTTCTTCTGTGTTGCTGGCACATCAGCAGTCCGGTTTCTCCATTGATTAGTCACTTTGTAATTGTGATACTTCTTCCCAGATGAGGCCAGCATATTCAATATCCCCTCTCATGGTCTTCTGGCAGTTCTTCCTTGGACTTCCTTGTTTTCTCTTTCCTTTTTTGCATACCTAATTTAATGCTTGCTTAACCTGTCTCTCATCTTCCATATGGCGTGCCTGTTCCAACTTCCTGAGCCTTCTTTCTTTGATATATTCTAACTTATCCTGCTTTGTCAGTTCCCTTAGTCTTGCATTTGTTATTTTGTCTTTCCATTAAATGTGTAGAATCTTCGCCAGCCATCTGTGGTGGGCATCCTCCAATCTCTCTTTTTTAACCACTGTTATTGGCCAAGTCTCTGCTTCACACAGTAGCATGCTCAGTGCAATCTCATGGTATAATCTGACCTTTAATTTGGTGTGGAGACCTCTTTTTCACCAGATGTTGTTCCACCTTCCAAAAGTCGTATTTGCTTTTCTTAATCTCATATATATCTTTTTCATGGCCACCTTCAAATGTCATCACACTCCCCTCTTCTATCCATTCACTTTCTTTTCCATCCACAGATGCTTTTGTGTCACAGTTCAGGGCAATTCTGCCTATATTCCCCTCCATGGTCCAGCAAGGCACCCACGCTGAAGCTTCCAGCTCTCCAGCCATCACCTCTCTTGGTCAGAGACATGCATTTCTCTCCCTCCTGACTGGGTTTTTTCCAAGCTGCACAGTTCCCTGTTTACACTATGAATTCCCTAGCAGACTACATAAGCAGCCCTGCTCTGCTTTTCTCCTCAGAAGCTATAAACAGCATAATGACTCACAGTTGAGTTACCACATAGTTCTTAGCTTCATTCTAAGCAAGACCATTTATTTTTAAGGTGGTGAGAACATGTTAAAAATAAAAGAAACTACACGCATTAATAAGTTAAGGAGACGGGGAGTGGTCTTTGCTAAAGTGCTCCGGTTGGTGTCAGTTCTTCGAACCCTTCTCTAAAGATTGGGGTCCTCCTTGTTTGCTTTACTACAACAAAGGCCTTGAGTCACTTTAAACTCAGGTTATTTATTCAAAAGTCCTTTCTTTGTTTGCTGGTCTCTAGAGAATCCAGTTTGAACCAGTAAATGCAGGTCTGTCCAGCTGCTAGTGCCTCTCGGGATGTGTTAGGACCTGAGTGAATTTGCCAAATTACCACTATTCTTTGTTCCTGGAGGACTGTTGCCCTCCTCCCTCATGAAATTATATACAATGCCTAGACCACAGTGAAACATACATTAATACGGTAAGATTTAACTTAATTCAATCTGGTTTGTCCAGGGTATTGCAGGAAATTGCCATATATGTCACAGTTTGCATCTGTTGTCCAGTTTCCTACTTTTATAATCATGGTTTTCTCTGCATTAACTTAAAAATTTATGATGCTTCCTGTTCTACCTCTGATGTAAGGACAATCATGTTCCACGTTGTACTTAGTAAAACAGTGTCATTGGTAAAGTCAAGGTTGTGTAACTCATCCGCTAACCCATTTTGCACTATCCTTGATGCCTTTTATTGCCCCTTCATCACCCAGCCTATTGTTAATCGAGAGAGGATTGGTGATATCACACATCCTTGTCTAACCCCAGTAGCAAACCCAGATCTGTATCATTCTTACTGTGCATTTACTTCCATCATATAAACTCGTTATTCTCCGGTATCCCATAGTTTCTAGCAATATTCCTCAATTAAACACTTTCTTAAAGTTGATGAAGTTGATTAAGCTGGATCTTTGCCAAGTAGTAGCTTTTTCAATGATCTGTCGAGGAGTGAATATCTGTTCACAGTATGATCTATCTAGAGGGAACCCAGCCTGTTCTTCTTGTAATATTTCATCCACTGCATTCTTTGTTCTATTCAGCATAATGGTAGTCAGTACTTTGCCTAGGATTGATAGCAGTGTAATACTATTTCAGTTTGGGCACAGAGTAAGATCACCCTTTTTTTGGTAATACCACTATGATACCATCTTTCCAGTGCTGTGGCACTTGTTCTTTCACCTATATTTAGTGTATAATTTAGGAACATTGGAAAGTTAAAGTATTCTTCCCGCTAAGATGCAATAACGCACACTGAATTAAACATTTAACTTTTTTTTAAAAAAAAAACCCACCCGTATGAAACATAGGTAATCCTTGAAAAGAGTTATTTTTTAATTGAACATGTTTTCTTACATCTTAGAGGGAAGAATACTTTAACTTTACAGTGTTCCCAAATTATGTATTCTCTCATTCTATAATTGAGAAATACTCATTCATGCATGTAGCAAAAGAAAGCCTAGTGTATTGTTCTGTATCTAAATACATCAGTGATGTGAAATTGGCCTGAGCAATCAGTGCCTGGCCTATTTTCCACTTGCCTAAAGAAAGCATGTGGAAAAATATCCTGAAATTGTATGCTTGCCTTTCAACGAGTTACTTTTACAAGCAGGTTAAAACATAGGAGACAGCTAAGAAGCAAAAAAGGTTATGGTCTATTCTTTTTATACCTAGATCAAAATATTTAAGCTTTCACCTCATGCCCTATGATTCTGCTGTGCAATTGCAATCTGGTAGGGTGGGTCTTCTCTCCAGAGTCCTAGGTTGTGGCACCCCTTTCCAGAGGTATGCTAGAGTCACCCTCTGGCTGCTTGTGGGGTTGATTTATTCTTGACCTATTTGTAGGGTTACCATTCGTCCGGATTTACCCGGACATGTCCTCCTTTTTGTGCTAAAAATAGCGTCCGGGGGGAATTTGTAAAGCACTCAAAATGTCCGGGATTTCCCCCCTCCCCCGGCAGAGCAGAGTGAGCGGCTGGGAGGGCTGCAGGAAAGTCCCCAGCTGGACTCAGGAGCAGCTGGAGAGGAGCTCCGCCCTGCATTCTGAGCAAGTGTATCAGCACAAAGTGCAGCCCTCCCCTTTTGCAACTGGGAGCGGTTTCTGCCATGCAGCGTAGCAAAACGGATTTTTGGAACAGGGAGATGGAATAGGAGCTTGCTCCTTCCACTCCATGCATCAGCCTGGTATTGCAGCATACCAAAACGGGAGCGAGAGCACTTTGTGCTGATACAAGGGCAGCTCTCCCCTGCAGCCCGGTCCGGCAGCACTGTGCAGGGCCAGGGACCGGGTTTTGTTGCGCTGGGGAGCGCAGCCACGTGTCCGGCTCAGAACAGGGTGTTGGGCTCTGTGCGAGCAGCAGGGTAAGGGGGCCAGGGGGCAGGAGAAGGGGCAGGGAGGTTCTGGAGGGGGCAGTCAAGAAACGGGGGGGGG